>NW_015172033.1:132117-133707 GCF_001447785.1 Gekko japonicus | reverse complement strand
GAAAGCCAGTCGAATCCGACTCTAGGGTTGCGGTGCTCATCTCCGTTTCAAAGCCGAAGAGCCAGCGCTGTCCGAAGACGTTTCCGTGGTCATGTGGCCGGCATGACTAAACACCAAGGCGCACGGAACGCTGTTACCTTCCCACCGAAGTGGTACCTATTTATCTACTTGCAATTTCTTGCTTTCGAACTGCTAGGTTGGCAGGAGCTGGAACTAGAGACAAGAGCTCACCCCATCTTGCGGCACCCGGGTCTTGAACTGCTGAACTACTGACCTTCCACAGCCTGCAGTACAGAGTCTTAACCACTTGAGCCACCACAGCTCCATTTATTGTTATTAGGTGAGTGTAATAGCAATTGTTCAAAACCATTCAGTGGATTTTCAAATACATGTAGTTGTTGTAGTTCACGTAGTAAATGCAAGAACTGGAAATAGCTAAACCATGGAATTAGTTGTTTTGTTTTTGCTTCTAGTTCTGCCTTGGTCAGTGGAAGTCCTTTGTTTGTTAGCTCAAATGGATGAGATATTCCGGCTTTCCTTCAGTCTATATGGGTGAGTTCCTTCATTCCAGGAGGAAACCATGTCTGATTGAGAAAGGAGGAAGCTTGAGATTGCGAGGGCAGTAGGGTTGTTTTTTTTTTTGTATTTTCCCCAAATCATCAGTGCTGCTTGTAGGTATTGATTATGTTTACAGTCTCGTGGTCTGTCTGATGGGGCCATCCAAAAGACATCTTGCAATGGTATTAGGGATGTGTAGATTTCTTCAATCCGCTTCCAAGGGGGATCTATGTTGCTGTTGAGTAGTCATACAGAATCTGAGAATTTTAACAGCTATAATTCTATGCAAAAGTTCTGAACAGCCACATTGTTTCCCTAATACAAATCTCATCCTTGTGTAGCTCAGATGAGAGCCCTACCAAATATTGCATCAGACTCCACTGCCTGAGGTGTTTGTAGGGGTTTTGCCAACCAATCTGAAGAACCCAGGAAAAGAGGGAAAAGCTCATCCATATACCGCCTAATGCCTGTTGTGATCTGTAGATGCAAGTTGCTTTGAATCACATCAGGGAGCTTCTGGGATCTTGACAGCCATATATTTTCTTATGGAAGAGAGTCATAAAATGAAGGAAGAGGTCAAAGAGCAGGAGATGTATTCCACTTGTAGATAACCATTTGCCTACCTGCTAGGGGAAGCAGAATGGATACCTGTTGTAAAACATGATCTGTGAAAGCTGTTGTAAAACATTATCTGCATAGTGAGATGAGTAGAATGTGAGGTCTAGGATGACTGGAAGAAGATTGGAGTGCACCTTCTGACATGGACCAAGTCCCCTAAATTTGAATTGCGTGAGGTTCCTGCCAAGACAGCTCAGGAAGGAGTAAAAGGTTGAATCATCAGTCTTTGTTCAAATGCTTTGTCCACTCTGGGGGCTGGACTCCTCTGCAGGGAGCAGGAGGGGGTCTGGAGGTGCATTTGTTCCACAGACATTCAATGGGGTGTGCAGTCAGAAGTAACTCTCTATGTTGTTAAGCTTAGTTTAGTGATATGTTGTAATGTGTTTCCTTCTGCGCAGCTTCCAGGGCATTCCT
>NW_015172033.1:123260-131910 GCF_001447785.1 Gekko japonicus | reverse complement strand
TTCCTGTTAATCAGCGTTTCTGTGACCACTGGGGGATGTAGACTCCCTTTCCCACATCTTTTTTCATTGCCCTAAACATACAGCTGGAGGAGGAAAAATTTTGAGGAAATGACTACTGAAATTCTCACCCTTCCTGGAACCTACAAGACTGAGACTCCTGTTAAATAGTTTCTATTTTAACTGCATAACAGACGTGGTGAAATTTTGTTTTGCTGTGATTCTAAACCTGTAAACTTTTTAAGGTGTATGGCTTATGGGCTTTTAAACCTGATAAATGAATTGTATGCTTAGTGATATGTTTGATGTTCTTTTCATTAGATCTGTAACCAGTAGGCATCTATATACGAATAGCAATGTGTGGCCTCCATCTGCAGATTAGACCCACATCAACACTAAACAGATTTTTCTGCAATTTAGGGGACCCTCCAAGTTTTCAGAAAAATCTGAAATGTTAAAAAGTAGATGGGAGGTATAAATTAAATAAGATTGAAATTAAATTAAATAAAGCATTGTCTGCACATGCATAGACAATGCACTCACCGTTAGAGGTGGCAGTGGTGGTGGCAGACAACAGGAGCGACTTTGGGCCTTGCCACCCCTGCTGTGGCCACTGGGAGCAGCTCTGGACCCAGCCACTGCTGCTGTGGATGCCAGAAGTGGGTCTGGGCCTGGCCTCCATGGTGGCCAACACTGGGAGACACTCTGAGTCCAGTTGTGGAGACAATTGTTCATAGAATGAGGATATTTCCCCCCCCCCCATCTACATAAAATCTTGTTAGGAAGAGGCACAACCCCATTTGCAGGAGGCATCATAGCAGCTGAGAACATGTTTCCAACAGAACCAATGGAAACAATTTATCAGATGAATTTCCTAATATTCCTAGCTTTATTAGGAGTATTAAAGAACCTGATTTAAGTTTTTTAAATATCATGCAATTTGCCTCCACATCTGATTTTTTTCTCTTGCATATTTCTAGTGAGTGGTAAATTAGGGTTGTGCAATCAATAACTGCTACATCTTTTATTCTGTTCATATAGCTTGTTAACTTGAATGAGCTGTTTCCCCTGTTTTATATAGAAAAAAATAGTTTTGAGAACTCCATGAAACTTGGGTGATATTTATTTTCACTTACAAATTTTGACCTAGTAAATATATCTCTAGCAACTTATTTCCTAGGTGTAGATGGTAAGGCTTTGACTGGCTCAAGGGCTGAGGGAATTAGATCTTCTCCATGACATTATGACATGGTACAAATAACACCAGTCACCTTTTCATTCACCTCTTGAAGACATTTCATATCTTCTTGTTCTTCTTTTCAGATGAAGGATTTCATTTTCCTCCTAAGGTACAAACAAATGAATGGAGACAAGATTTAGTTACAGAATCATCAGAATTCTGTCAACTGATATTGGGTTGTTGATGGTCTTGTTACTTGATATGAAATGAGAAAATAGAATTCTTTCCCTCTCTTATCGCTAAGTGCATTTATATAATCCTTCATTCTAGAAAGATAGAGAAGTAAAATAGTAGCCCTAGCTCATGGAGATTTATGGAACTGAAAAGATATATAGCTCTCCAGAATAACCTCTTAGGTATACACAATTCCATTTTAACCTCAAGAAACACTGAGCAAGAAGGATATTTCTTGGAAGATTTAATTCATGTATACCATTGGGATAAAAACATTTATTTTTCATACCATTTTCATTATTTGTACAATCCCTGGTGTTCATCCAGGCTTCATAATCGACTGTAAAATCAAGTAAAAGTTTCACCATTGAACTGTAGTGTTCTCTGCTCTACAATGGCTAAATTGATTTCTCTCTGGCCATTGAGCATATGTTTCCAAAATTAATCTTCACCTTTCACAAACCCACTTGACTTCTAGTTTCTCTTGGCTGCTTGCTCCTTTCCACTTTACCATTAACCTCTGTGTGCTGAGTTGGCTAACAACCAAGGGTTGACTTTTGAAAAACAAACAAATCCACCTCTATCCACCCACTTGGAGCAACATGGAATGCCTATCTTTCTCCCTGGGACTCTTAGCACTAGCTGCAAAGGAATTATTTCTAGATCAATGGAGGGGCCATGCGTACTGGACCTCCCCCCTCTATTTCCCCATAAAGGCTTTCTAGCTTTCCCTGTCCCCCTCCCTCCCTCCCTCCCTCCGAGCTGTCTGTGTCAGTACCACCAATCTATGGCTGCTTTCAAAACCAGTAGATAATGCAGTTTCAATGCCTTTTAGCAATCACTAGCAACTGTATTTTCCTGTGTTGAGATAGGAAAATTCAGTTGCAAATGTTCGCTTAAGTGCTTTGAAATTTTGTGAAAGCAGCCATACGAGTTTTTTCTTTTATTTTACTGATTCTCCGTGTTGATGTAGACCTTCTGTTTTGAAATATAGACCCTCTGTGTGTAAACAGAAGGGGGCACAGCTAGAGTCTCCAAATCTAGTTTTCTCATTTCAAAATTATATTTCAATAATATTCAGCCCCTTTGAAAACTAAAATGATAAGGGCACCTCAATTTATGAGTGTCATGACTGTCATGATAAGGGCTCCTCAATTTATGACTGTTATGACTTTATTCTCATATGTCACCAACACCCCAACCTTGACAAAACCCAGCATAGGGTCTATTTCCTGTGACTGTGATGAGCAGCCAAATGAATATACGTTTCCACAGCAGAACTGAAAACACATCAAGAAGGAGAAGCCTTTGGAACCTAGCTTGGCTTTCCCAGTCCTTCCAGCCATAAGAGAGAAAACAGAACTCTGCAGAGCCCCAGAGCATAAATGCCCATTGTGGCTCCCCCATGGCTGCTCCCACTAAGCTGAGTTACTGTGAGCTAGCTCACAGTTTTTCAGCCTCTGGCTCACTCATTTTTGTCTTAGCTCAGGAAGGATGGCTCCAGAGCAAACTAATTTATGCAGTATTTAAATCACTCACTCACAACTTTAATACCAGTAGCTCACGAAGTATAATTTTTGCTCACAGGACTCCATAGCTTGGAGGGAGCATTGGCTACCCCCTCCATGACTAACTGGAGAGCCCTTTATTTTTAAAACAGCTACACACAGCTTGGGTACCCCGTGGGGTCATTTTATAGCCTATATTGTTTGGAAATGAAAACACTGCAAGAGAAAATCCAGGATTGAATTTAACCTCAGGTTAAATTCCCCCAGGCTGGAAGAAGCTAAATGTGAAAGAAGTTCCAAGGTGAGAAGCATCGTTCAGGTTACTGGGTCAGACTACTTGCAGATAAACAAAGAGTTCCTGGTGGAACGTTAAGGACATAGTTCCCTACTTTAGTGCAGCTGGTTTGGAGAGAAGGAAGGGTAGAAAGAAAAGGAAGTTCCTCACCATTCCTCACCATGTCATTAGGAAGATGGTTTCCCTAGGGCATTTGTTCTCTTAATGTTAGATGTTTTCTGAAGGCTCAAATGGCTTCTTTTTCACTGAGCTGAAATCTTGTCAATGTGTGTATTTCTTCTTTCCCATAGAGAATGTTGTCCCTTGAGTTTGCTGGCCAATTCTTAGACTCCAGAATTGACAGTTCTGTGCCTTCTTTTGAAAGCAGTCTTTTGAAAGCAGTGGGGGGATCTGATCAAGGAGCACATAAGCAATATCATGCTCCCCCGGTGCCCCTCGTGAACTTTTAAACATTTTTTGAGAATTTGTTTCCATGAAGAGGTTCCAGACCTCCATTCCAGCATGTACCTCCAGAAAAAAAGCCCTGCTTACACCTGAAGACCAGGTCTACCCCTGTTGTTTCCAGTGGGCAGCAAGTAGACCTAGTCTCCAAGATTGAGAGAGCAGGTCTGTTTCCACTGTTTTCAATGACTGGGAGACATGATGTCCAGAGACTGACTACCTCTGTTGATTCCAATGTGCGGTAGATCTGAAATCCAAGATTGGAGGTCAGTTCTATTTCCACTGTTTCCATTGGGTGGTAACCACCAAGTCCAGATGCCAAATCTACTTTCAAGTCCAAATGCCAAGTCTACTTGTTACCTAATGTTACTGAACCCCCTCCCCAAATTCTCAAAACGGATTTACAAAATGATACCCAGATTCCTGAAACTTCTTGAAAATAATAATCATCAATTTCTGAAATAACTATACAAAATTAAAATGAAAATTTGTGAAGCACAGACCCCCCTAGTTGAAATGCCTTTTGGATGCACAACAGACAAGTCAACTGAGTTCTAACACATCTTGCCCTCCTAGCTGTGCATCCTGAAATGTGGTAGTCCAGTGCTGTGTCTGGCAATGGTAACCACTAATCCATCCTGCTGTGCCACCTCCCTACCTTGAATTAGTCTAAAGGTAAAAGTAAAGGTTTCCCTTGCTTGAAAGCTAGTCGAATCAGACTCTAGGGGCAGTGCTCATCTCTGTTTCCAAGCTGAAGAGCCAGTTCTGTCTGAAGACATTTCTGTGGTCATGTGGCCGGCATGACTAAATGCTGAGGTGCACAGAATGCTGTTACCTTCCCACAGAAGCGGTACTTATATAAGTTGCAGTTTCTTGCTTTCGAACTGTTAGGTTGGCAGGAGCTGGGGCCAGACGGGAGCTCACTCCGTCATGTGGCACTCGGGTCTGCAGCTCAGCATCTTAACCTCTAAGCCACTGCTTAGTTTGGCACTCCTCAAGAATGCTCTTAATCCTCTGGCACCATTTTGTTTAAAAATGCCAGCTGCCATTCTCCTTCATGAGCTATCCAGCAGTATGGTCATCTCAGGGATATGTCACTATTATTGTGTATTCATGCTTGGATTATATATCCAACGAATCATTACATTGCATGTATTCTTGATAACGATACTACAATATCACACCATGTTACATATATATATATATATAATGCCATGTCTTTTCTTTTGCTTGACAGATGAATGGCACACCTAACTCCCAAACCTCTCAAACTCAACAAGAATAAATGCCATACAAATAGCAGCTTTGCTGTGCAAAGACCCCAGTTCAGATAATAAACATGGGTAAACATGATTATAATGGTTTATATGTAAAACAGTAGCAGCTTAGTGGCAGGCCAAACAGTTTATGATACAGTGTGTTTGCTCAGACCGTATGTTTTTGCACACAGTAATATGATGAGAAACATTAGCATTTTTTGCCCAGTTTGCACATGTATCCTGGCAACCACTTTTCTCCACGTGGCTGCTCCCCTAGGTACTCATGTGTGCAATCAAGTGGAGACATGTATTGTGCAATGGGTACACTCAGAAGCAATTTCTTATTATTATGTGGGGTATTTTTGGAACTGCTTTGATCTTATCCATCTGCTGCCAGGTTATGTTATGTTTCTCCATGTGACTATCCACAAGCACATAAAGTAGCTACGTAGTTCTTAGTAGATGATGGAGTCCAACAGAGGGGGGGGATTGAGCAAAAGAGGCTACGCCATTTCTGGAATCTTAGATACCACAGTCTCAAGACAGAGGGCTTGAATAACTGTATGATGCTTATTTCTACTAATAATATTAGAAGTATAACAGATGGCTACGGCTCAGCAATATGCAATTTATTGGCTGATTAAGAAGGCATGTATTTACATTATGATAGAGCAGAAGTTAGACTTTTGGAGGTCCCACTGGTTTCAACAAGAGAGATTTTAACTTTTCCACTGAAACCAATGAAACTTAAAGTATTTAAATTTTGGCAACTAATAGTTCTCATTTTAATTTGTTCAAACGATGTCATCAGCAGAAACATTTGGTATAGCAAAGAAGCTGGCCCCCCAGACTTACCTTGGGCCCCATTTGCAGGGCCGTGGGGGTGAGGAGGCGGCAATGCAGTGGGGACCAAGGGGAGTGGCCATCTCAGCAGTCCGGGGGCTTTTTACCACTATCCCCACTGGCTTTGTCAATCAGGTGCGGTCTGATATGGCCATCTGGGGGATGGGAGCCTGGCTAGCAGACCACCCAGCTGGAGTTCCTGTGTTGGCCACAGCATGTGGACCTCACCCAGCCTCGTGGTGTTGCCTGCCCATCCTCCCTTTAGTTTAATTTTGCACTGTGTGTCTCATTGGGTTGTTCTTTGATTGTGTGCAAGGTTGCTGGTTCCTCTTCTGTCACAATTGCATTGGCAGTAGCAGCATGAGGCTGGATGCATTTCGAGGGAAAGGTGGCCTGCGTGCTCATTTCCCCAAAATTTGGGGGGTCCCCTGAAGGGATTTTGGGGTGAGGGCTTCAAGGGACATTCCCAGCTCGAGGGCTGTCAAGGCACCCTCACTCTCAAGTGGCAAGGGAAACTACGCAGTGGCTACCGTTCATGTGGAATCCAGGATCCTGCTGTCCCCTGGTCACACTCCCATTAGGCAGACTGGAAGCAGGGTGGGATTCATCAGCATGCAGGCGGGCTGGCTGATGCTTGAATCATTTTGCCCCATGCTGTGCCAAGGCTCTTGCAGCTGCTGTGGCCGATATTTTCATCCAGAAAGTTGTACATTGTCTTATTGCTTGGAAAATGAGTTATAGGTGCTGCCTCGCCATCTCCTCCCCCCCCCCAAATGCTGGGTCCACAAAATTCATTTTAAATATGGGATTCGCATGATGTCTGTATTGCCTGTTTTCTTTCATAAAATTGTATAGCAATATTTATGGGACAATTTTGAAGACTCCAATGGGCTTAGAAGGGTGTCACTCTACTTAGTATTCCACAGCGTGTCTAAGTCTAAACTGATATGTAGAGCTGAAAGCTGGCTTTAATTACTGCACTGTGGTGAAAACTTAAAAAGATTGACTTAAATATTTTTAATCAGAAGTCAGTCAGTCATTTGACTGCAAGAAAGACATTTAATTTACCTTTTGCAATTAGGTAGGAGTGGATTTGTAGCCTTATTATAAGAACCTAGAACTGACACTAGCCGGGGGGGGGGGTTCTTCAAGCTTCCTAATAGGTCTCATGTTTTAAGTGTGATTGGAAATCCAATCTTTTATACCAGGTAAATAAGTTTATGCACTAATTTTTTTATTTTTATTATACTTATAACCCACCCTCCCCTGCAAGCGGGCTTAGGGTGGTTCACAACAAAATTCAAATAGAATAAAACATTTAAAGAAACAATCAAATAATAATCCAGTTTTAAAAACCCAGTGGCATAGCCACAAGATGGCAAATGTCTTACGGAAGCTTCCAGAGGACACTACGTGTATGCCCAGATGGAACAGTTGACTGGGGAGATGAGTGCTAAGCACCATTAAGGTGGAATTAAAGGAATGGGTGGAGCTGGGGAGGTCACTATAACTGGACACCCGCCACCTCCCCCAAAGGATTGGCCTCACCCAAAAGTTTGGCAGTGGGTGCCTTTGGGGCTGAGCACCACCAGAGAATGCTGTTCAAAGGAGTGCAAAGCTTGCTGGGGAACATTTGGGGAGAGTCAGTCCTGCAGATATTATGGTCCCAGATCACATAGGGCTCTGAACGTTAATCTTGAACCTGATTTGGTACTCAAGTGCAGTATTCCCTCTAAGCTGAGTTAGTGTGAGCTAGCTCACAGTTTTTTAGCCACCGGCTTACACATTTTTGTTTTAGTTCAGGAAGGATGGCTCCAGAGCAAACTAATTTATGCAGTAGCCAAGTCATTCACTCACAACTTTAATGCCAGTAGCTCACCAAGTAGAATTTTTGCTCACATGACTTCACAGCTTAGAGGAAGCATTGCTCAAGTGGCAACCAATGCAGCTAACACAGTACCGGCTGCATGTGCACCTACACAGATGACCCAGTCAGCAGGTGCGCCACTGCATTTTGTACCAGTTGAAGCTTCTGGAGTACAATCAAGGGCAGCCCTACATAGAGCAAATTGCAGTAGTCTAACCTGGAGGTGTCTGTGGCCAAGTTGCATGGGGAAAGATAGGGAACCAGTTGCCTGACCAGCCAAAGATGGTAAAAAAATCTGGCAGCATTCGTGACCTGGGCCTCCAATGAAAGTGGGGCATCCAGAGTCACACCTAAACTCCTCACCTTTGATGCTAGTACCAATGATGCCCCGTCAAGGGTTGGGAGATGGATTTCCAATCTCATCCCTGCACGGCTCACAGACAGGACCTCCATCTTCAATGGATTCAGTTTCAGTCAACTCTGACACAACCAGCCAGCCACGGCCTCTAATGCCATATCTAAAAATTTAATAACTTAGATTTCTTGTTAATATTATTTGAAGCCAGATATGAGTCATGCTTTTATACTTCAGATGACTTTTCTACTCAAATCCTTTGTAGTTTTTTGAATGATTTTCCATCTGACAGCTGGGCCCCTGACAAATGCATCATGAGCATGTTGTCACCGTGAAGGTGGTCACACTGCCAAAATTAATTTTTCTGTTCCAAAATATACTGCTTATTATTATCAAGGAAAAATGTGCAGAGTGGCTGTTTATGTTGACCACCTTGATTTGGCAAAAGAAAAGGTCTCGATGGGCTTGGAAAGAAGCCCAGAGGAAATGGAGTGGTTTGGCGATCCCAAATACAAAATCATACTATGTTGCAACTAGACTGAATTGGTTCACCTCATGATGACTTGAATGTGGTTCCATTAGAACAATCCTGTTGCAAAGCTGGTTTTTGCTACAGAAAGGAGATCAAATTATTATTATTATTATTATTATTATTATTATTATTATTATTA
>NW_015172033.1:57679-123217 GCF_001447785.1 Gekko japonicus | reverse complement strand
TTATTATTATGCAGTAACTGTTTTGTAGATTGTATACTGGACATATGGGGTGCATGCAGCAAGAAACTTTCTCCCCGATTTTCACCTCTCAATTCAATAGTTAGAGAACTGGCTCCTAGGGTGGGATGGTAAAGAATGGTGTAAAGACGCAGTATTCTACAGTTCCTCAGCGCAGTAATGGAGGCATCCCAATTTTCCAGTTCTGTCAGATTCAGGGTTTAACATTTGCAAGAATTTTACTTTATGTGAGAATGCAATCAAGATGCTGCACCAGTGACATCTTACCCCTGTTAGACTTGCAAAGATTTATTGAACAGCATCTCGTAAATGTTGGTATTGTGGGGGGAAAGAAACTGACTGTAAAGAAAATGGTTCTTTGGAAACTTTGCAAAAATCTTTGGTTCAGTCTGCATGTGTGGCCTAGAGAGTATTCCCAGAGACTGTTAGAGACAGGGAGCAAGCTGACCTTGCTGTGTTAGATAAGATGCAGCTGAATGTAATGAGCCTTGCACCAGTTACCAATTAACATTCCAAGCAATTGAGGTCTGTCTATGGACTTCACCTGTGGGAAGGAGGTGGAGCAATCTGCAGTAAAGTTTCATTTCTTCCCTCTGGTCAAGTCATTCTATGGATCATGTGCCCAGCAATATTTACATCACTCCTAAGGATTCTGATTGGCTCAATCTCTGGTAAGATTCAAAATGACATGAAGTCTACAATGTCTAATGACACGAAGTCTACAAGTATATTCCAAATAGTTAGGAATCAGGGCTGATTCCTAGCTATTTGGAATATACTTGTAGACTTCATGTCATTTTGAATCTTACCAGAGCTAGGTGGGCTCTATCACTAAGAAAAGCAGGCTGATGAAGCCCTAAGAAATGACAAAGCAACCTAGGCGTGCCATTGCCACTCCTTTGGTTTGTGCTACAGCTAGTCTTGAGCCCATGCCATCCACTGTGCGTTTTCTATTTGAAACTCTTCTCTGCATTATGAGCCAGTGACTACATCATTATAAAGAGAGACTTGTACTTTCAAGGACTATCAGGTCACTATTCTATTGGTATAGATATCATTTATGCACGGTGGCAAAACCATTTGTTATGTGTATTGTTTATAATTGTATGTAGAACTGTATAAGAAGATGGAAGTCTGGAATATAAATAAATATGGCTTGTTCTGTTGTCCCTGCTTATAACAATAACTAGGAACTGAACTGAACTGAACTGTTCTCACATCCACCCAAGTTCAACCAGCAGTGAATGAATCTTTTGCCTCACACTGAGTAAGTAAAAAAAAAAGTTTTTATAGTTTCAAAACAGCAAGTTATCTAGGCTCCAGAGCCCTAACTACACAGAGCAGATACATAGCTGCAACAACAACAGCATTAATCAGTTGAGGGGGAACACCTCCATGCTATAGCAAGCTATCTATCTGTCCACTGGCACTGCCTGAGATAAACCTGTGGAGAATGCTTTTGCTTTTTCACTTATTAAAAACTCCCACTTTCCCCCCTCTTCACCTGAAGGAATCTCAGAGTGGTTTATAATCCCTTTCTCTCCCCTCCCTGCAACAAACACCCTGTGAGGTACGTGGGGCTGAGAGAGCTCTCTCAAGAACTACCCTTGAGAGAACAGCTCTGAAAGAACTTGTAACTGACCCAAGGTCACACCAGTGGCTGCATGTAGAGGAGTGGGAAATCAAACCCGGTTGTCCCAAATTAGAGTCTGCACTCTTAACCACTACACTAAACAAAAAGCCTTGTTTTTCTTATTTTCACTTTTGTGGGTTGTAACCAACAGTAAATGTTTAATGCTTTAATGTAATCTGAGTACTTAGAGTGACAGAGATTCAAATGGAATTCTACAGTTAAGAGTGGCAGTTAAGAATGAAGAATTAAAAAAAGAATATAGGGTTGCGGTCACACACACTTTCAGTGCACTTTCCAACTGGATTTTTACTGTATGAACTTGTAAAATCCAGTTGGAAAGTAGATTGAAAATGGAATGAAAGTGGATTATACCCAGAACTGAACTTTGTTGATCTTGGATGTGGGACTGGACCCACACTTAGTTCTCACATCTGTTAAATCTTGGGTCCCGTTCACACGCGGCGATTTGGTCCGGGAGCGGGCCAGTTCGGGGCCGGATCAAACTGGCGCGATCACACCACAACATCTGGGAAGCGTCTTGCTTCCGTACCCGAACTGGCCCTTTCCCGGGAAAAGCCGCCGCAAACTGAACCACCTACCTTGGTGGTTCATCTTGTAGCTGCGGGGCAAATCGGGCGTTTGATCGCTGGCGCGTCCTTGCGCCGGCACAACCCCGGCCCGGAGCCGAACTGCGCATGCTCCGACATGCGCAGTTCGTCCGGCTCCCGGTTAGGGCCGTATTTTCTCCCCGGCGTTTGATCGCGCCGAGGAGTAAAGGCACCACGGCCAGGGGATCTGTGGGATCCTGCCGCGGCGTCTCAACATTGGCGCCAATGTCCTGTGATCGGCACCTCTCCCTTGCCATGGAACCTCCACGGTACCTCCACAGGACCTCCAAAGGAGGTCTGATCACGTAACTGCGCAGTAGTTTGCCCCAGCGCAAACAGCCACGCTTCTTCTCTGCAGTTTCCTGCCCATGTGACCGGGGCCTTCGTTGGTCTTAAAAGTGCCACTGGACTCAAACTCTGTTGAATTTCCAACAGTAAGGGAAGATGATCATTCTCCATATGATAACCCACAGAGAAGGCCAACACTAGTTGTAATGCATTATCATTTGCTGCCCCCCCCTTGAATTAATACATGTAAAGTCTCCAAAATTATCAATGCCAGGCTGGCCGTTTATGATGGTTAATCTATTTCTCAACCCTAATTTTAGCAACCTCCTCACTGCAGAATTTGTTCTCTTTTGTAATTTTTTCCACAATCATATTGTTTATCCAGTCACTTCCATCTCCCCCTTCCACCTCTATCAGATCTGCTTGAGATATATGACCCAATCTTGCATTAAAATCACCAGAGATGACCTTAGGGAATTCATCACATATATTATCAATATACTTTTCCACTGTCATCCAATTTTGATTTAGTTGAATTACATTTAGGAATGGGGGAATATAAATTATGATTACTATAGAATTATTATTTTCCATCTGGATTTCCACTGCCAAAGCCAAAGATGAACAGGGTTTCCACTTTGACACACTTAGTGAGGAGGAAACAAGGCATGCCAAGCCAGCACTAGGTCTCCCTTTTGGCCTTTCTTTTTGGCTGGTAAACAAAAGGAGAGATAACCAGGGAGAAAAAAAATTCTCAGTAGCCCATGTTTATTTTAAGAGTATAATATTGAATTAAGTATTCTCTAACCTCAAAGGAATTGTACTTATTAGCCCACCCTGCAATATTCCATGAGAACATCTTTAGTATGAATTTAGATTAATTTTGAAGTTGTATATTAGTAACTGTATCTAAGGAGATGATATTGTGATCAAGGAGAACGCTAACATTTCAGAGTATTCTGGATTTCCCATGCAGGTTTCTGGATTTCCCATGCAGGTATTTCTCAATATCTTTGATCTAATTACTTGGGCTGTATTGTTGTTTTGAGAATTTCCATTAATATTAATCCTAATCCCTGGCAAGAGTCTGCTGCAATTTTCCTAATTTTTGTTCAATATGTTGCTGTTCCTCCACTGGGAGATGGCTGAAGATATTTTGCAGCCTTTGGTCCTGAAGATCTATTTTCCCCACTTCCTTCTCTATATCTGTCTCAGTGTCTCTCAAAGGGGTAATTTTATTCATCTGCTGCAGGAGGGAGTGGTTTAAATTTTTATTATAACCTATTTTCTGGTCTGAAGGGATTTCTAGATCAATTAATGGGGGCTTTACCATCTTTTCTGCCCTCTTCTGTAAGGGTAGTTGTTCTAGCTTTGATCTAATGAAGGACTTTCTTATTAGATTGTTAAAAACTCTTGTCGACAAAATCCCAAAATTCCTAAAATGCTCTGTTTTAGAAAACATCATAAAGGGGATTTTAGGTGAAAAAAAGGTCAGGGTATACCATTCTGCATAAATAAGGCCCTGAATTTTTTCTACATATTTCAGATTTATGTAGGGGACAGGCATGTCCAACAAATATGAGAGATGACACAAACTATTTATTTTCCCCCAGCAATTTATCCACCTACCCTAATAGGGCAAAATTGTGATCACCATCTGAAAAAGAAGAGAGCAACATCCCCCTTCTAACCTAGGTAATAAACGACATTTTCAAGGGGGAGGGAGGAATGAGGAAATAACAAGATGAGCCAAGGTCAGTCACCCTCTAGCTAAACAAAACAAAAAAACCCCAAGAAAACCACCTTTGAACGACAAAGAATTATAAAATACTAAATATAACTAATAGGAGTCTAATAAAATAAAATACAAACTAATAACAGCCTAAAAGGCTGAATTAACCTAAACTAAGCTCAACCAAAAAGAATTAATATAAAACCTACAAGCAGCTGCAGCTTCCCCCCTCCCAACACTCCATCGCTTTGGGATGACAGATAAGATAGAAAAATGTTGTCAGAGTTTAAACTAATAAATCGGCTACTGAAAGCTCAAGATAGTCAGAAAATAACAAAAAAGAGATAAAATAAATAAAGCTAAAGAACTGATCGAAACGTCCTGCCACTCTCTACATGATTACACCTAATAGGAAGTGAATCAAGGGAACCAGCTGTATGCCAAAACTAATCACCCACAAAGGCAGTCCAAATAAAATGGGGGGGGGAGATGAAAGGAGCCTCTAAACTAGACTTATAACAAAGGGGGGGGGGGGAATAACAAGCAAATAGCAACCAAAAATTAGAGAATAAAACTCCTTGAAGCAGAGCACAACCTAAGTGCATCAGCTGGACTAGCTTATGAAACCAGCAGCACATATATATTTAATATAGTACCATAATGTATCTCTTCTCCTAGATGAATTCATGTGTTATGTAGATAGATGCCACTTACTCTTTGCCAAGCACAGAAGTGTAAATTCAATTTAAGTATATTTAGGAGGGGGAAATGCTGTCACAAACAGCCCTTTTGTTATCAGAACCAGGATGTAACCTTGGCTACCATGGGTTGGATCCAAAGGCATACTTCTGCATGTGGCAGATGTCTTTTTCTCATTGAATGCAAACTAATGCAGTTATAGTACCTAACCATTGTGGATGGAGAGAAGGTTGAAAAGTGGAGGTGGCAGTGGTGGCAATGGCAGTGGCATTGTAGGCAGCAGCTGTGGTCCCTTAAAATCCACTGAGGCCACTGCTTCACCGTCTCACACAAACTGCATGGCTGCCAGGCCTAACTCCATTGTTTCAAGAAACCAAACCTGGTTGTGGAGTTATTCTAAAAATTTCCATATGCTTGTAATATTCCACTGGAGCTCTTTAAATAAACTCAGTAGCATAATAAATCAAGTCTATGAATTTTAAATCAAATCAGTTTACTTCCAAATCATTTAACTATAGGAGCGTAAATATCTCATACAAGTAATGAAGCAAGAAATGTAAGATAAACTCCTGACTTAAGGATATTGAAGCACAAAACGATTATGCAGCCCTGCCTTCCTATTATAAGAGATTAAAGCAGGGACCAAGTTTAAATGCCGCATCTTACCTTGGACTTATAAAAAACCCTAACCATAGATGGGCATTTACTAGAGCACGGCTCGATGTGTTACCCTCAGCAGTACTTTATGGTAGATATACCCGGACTCCCATGCACCAGAGAATTTGCTCCTGTCTGTTAGAACAGGTGGAGTCGGCCGCCCATATATTACTCCATTGTCCTATGTATGATGAAGAGAGACAGCAGCTGCTGATACCCCTTCTCGCACGTTTTAAACCCCTGGCTAATTATCTTACATATGCCGAGGAATGCTTGATGAAGTTCTTACTGGCTGATACTTATGATTCTGTCACACGCAATGTTGCTAAATATTGTTACTTGGCAATTAAAAAGCGCAATGTACTGTAACTCAAGCCATTAATGATGGAATTGACCGGTGTGGTATTTTAGGAATTAAGCTTGTAAGGTTCTTATGTTGTGGACTCTGTGTTTAATATTTTGGTTCATTCTGCTGGTCTTATGACTGTTCTTAATAAACTATTATTACTATTACTATATTTAATATAGTACCATAATGTATCTCTTCTCCTAGATGAATTCATGTGTTATGTAGATAGATGCCACTTACTCTTTGCCAAGCACAGAAGTGTAAATTCAATTTAAGTATATTTAGGAGGGGGAAATGCTGTCACAAACAGCCCTTTTGTTATCAGAACCAGGATGTAACCTTGGCTACCATGGGTTGGATCCAAAGGCATACTTCTGCATGTGGCAGATGTCTTTTTCTCATTGAATGCAAACTAATGCAGTTATAGTACCTAACCATTGTGGATGGAGAGAAGGTTGAAAAGTGGAGGTGGCAGTGGTGGCAATGGCAGTGGCATTGTAGGCAGCAGCTGTGGTCCCTTAAAATCCACTGAGGCCACTGCTTCACCGTCTCACACAAACTGCATGGCTGCCAGGCCTAACTCCATTGTTTCAAGAAACCAAACCTGGTTGTGGAGTTATTCTAAAAATTTCCATATGCTTGTAATATTCCACTGGAGCTCTTTAAATAAACTCAGTAGCATAATAAATCAAGTCTATGAATTTTAAATCAAATCAGTTTACTTCCAAATCATTTAACTATAGGAGCGTAAATATCTCATACAAGTAATGAAGCAAGAAATGTAAGATAAACTCCTAATTACTTTTCTCAGCCACTGCAGAGATTAAACATGGATTTAAAAATCCTAATCATTCCTTTCCTGGCATAATTAATAGATCGATGTAGTAGGGAATTTTTGCCATTATCACATGGCAAAAGAACAATGATTCAAATGTCACAGTGTGAAAATTTGGCCCTGTCTGATGGTGGGCCCATTTGTAACTCCAGTACAAGTATACTTGACAAAAGTGAATCATGGGAGGTACATTTCACCTGTCTTTCTTCTTTTGTTTCCATTCTTCATGTATCTAGGGTTTGTCCTATAATTAGGCCAGATGAGTCAGTGGCAACCAGTAGCAGTTTTTGGAGGAGCATCACTATGGCCTCCCCCCCCCCACCGTCCTTCACTGCTTGCCCCCACCTAGGAGCCAGAGCAACTAACTCTCTTTCCTTTCTCACTCTTCAAGGCATCTTCAGACTTAGCACAGCAAGTCATGCATGTCGCACAGGGCTAACCAAACGGGTCACAAAAGGAATTTGCAAGAGTCCAGGAAGGCTCTATTGGGCATGTGCATTGCTATACTGTTTTGAAAGATATTGTAAAGATTTTATTAGCTCCCCTAAAAAGGGGAGGTATTTCGCTTAAAAGAAAAAAATGGGAAGGGTAGACAGCGGGAGAGAGAAAAAGCTGAGTGATATATAAACTGGTAAATTAGCATTGCTATACTGTTTTGAAAGATACTGAGGTATAAGAAAGGAGGGAGCATTACTTGCTCCAAATGGTGGCAGCAGGCAGAGGCAGTAAGAGGGAGTAATGGGGCAATGTTGGCCTCAGTTGTTGAGCCACTATTGCACTTTCACTTTCATTATTACACTTGCACTTTCCAACTCTACCATCACCTTTTCCAGCCTAAAGTCTCTGGACTGCAGTCAAACATCATAGTTTATAAACTGTGATTTGATCATCCTCCAGTTAGTTTTGACATTTGAACACAGTTGGTCCTATCAGGGGTTGCTGGTTGGTACCAACCCAGGATTTCAAACTAATGTCAGTGAATGGTTTGTTGACCACAGTTTTTACTAATAATGTTTTGTTGTGACATTTGAATTCACAAACCATGCCCCTTGGCTAGAAAGAGAGCCATATAGGGAAGCTGTCCTCCATGTAAGGAAATGAAGAGGAGGCAGAAAGTAGAAAATCTGGGGTTTTCACACAAATTAGGAATTGTTATGCATATCAACTAGACTATGCAGAGATGCTGCACAAACTATGGTTTTCACAAAGTGTGATTTATCATGATGTCTCAAAGCAGGCTTGCTCTCCTAAACACCAAACATTTTCTTTCCCTGCCCTTTATGTCCAGAATTTGCTTACAATGGCTTGAATCCAACCTGCTTTTTCTCTGATGAAAAAAGGAGGTTAGTCCCTTTTGACCACTAGAAAAACTATGCTGGGGATCATGGAACCTGCATGGACAATGGCCATGTTGGATTGGTGCTGTAATGGAGGGGAATTTGGTGAGATACAGTAAAAAAGCTGGTTAGATCCAACCTAGTATATGTAGATGGTGTTACTAATCTCTATTTTCAACCCCTTCCTCAAAACCCACTTTTGTTTTAAACACCTTCAGCGGATAGAGTTGTTTGAGTCATTGGTCGATAACTGTTATAAGAATAAGAAACTTCATATTAATTCATAAGGATATTATATTTAAAGCAGGAGATTTTTGCTCAGGCCCACCGAATTAGATACAAGAATAGGGTACATTTTAATAAATTTTAACTAGCATAATAGTTTATGTTTACAGTTACAACATGCATCTAATTTTAACTAATGTAATTAATGTTATGTAACCATCGGAATGTTATGAATTTTCTGATCTCAGATTGTAATAAACTTGACTTGACTTGAACCCCTTCAGCTAAGCTTCATCTCCAACCAGTATGAAGAAACAGCATTGCTTTACATTCATACTTTTTAGTTTTGTCTTCCCACTCTCTGTCATTTACCCCATTATCAAAAGTTACTTTGGAACTGCTTTAAGCAGGTAAAGAGACATGAATAGTGATGGCACAATACAACAATGTCAGATATTGTCCTAGGGCAGCTTATCAAGAAGCACTATAGAGTCCTTTGCAAGAGAAAAAAAGGAGCAGAAATATCTATGCTCTTTAAGTGTCCATGCATTTAGGTAGTTCTTCTAAATCCTGAGTTTTATGCCCAGAAAAACCAAAGAGTTATTGCATTGTTGTCTTTAATTTAGAAACCCATATCTTAGCCTCTCATCTGATAGACATACCGTGCAAATTTATGCAAAGTTGCACCCATTTATGTCATTGAAGTGAGTAGGTTTTGAAAGGTATCGTGCATATGATTGCATGGTACTTTTAATAAGAAGGAATAATCAGATAGTTAAACAGAAATTCCTGGCTATCAGTCATAACATACATAAGAACATAAGAGACGCCAATGTTGGATCAGGCCAAAGGCCCATCCAGTCCAACACTCTGTCACACAGTGGTCAAAAATACCAGGTGCCATCAGGAGGTCCACCAGTGGGGCCAGGACACTAGAAGCCCTTCCACTGTTGACCCCCCCAAGCACCAAGAAGACAGAGCATCACTTGCCCCAGAGCCCCTATCTATACCTTGTGGCTAATAGCCACTGATGGACCTCTGCTCCATATGCTTATCTAATTCCCTTTTGAAGCCGTCCATGCTTGTAGCCGCCACCACTTCCTGTGGCAGTGAATTCCAAGTGTTAATCACTCTTTGGGTGAAGAAGTACTTCCTTTTATCCGTTCTAACCTGACCGCTCAGCAATTTCATGGAGTGCCCACGAGTTCTTGTATTGTGAGAAAGAGAGAAAAGTCTTCAGCAATGAGAATATCTGGAGTGATCCGGTTCATTTTGCATCTCTGAATTGCTTTGCTCAGTAATCCGTACAATGTTAAATTAATGCAGTTTTGTTAATCCCACATTGCAGATTTGAAGGTCAGGGAGAAGAGCAGCTGTACCTACACTTGAAACATTCTGATTAACAACAATAATGCATAGCATCGATACAGTACTTTCACAGTAGGATTCTGCATAGGATTGGAAGGTCAGTGTTCAAAGCTCCTTACACATATTGTTTTGTTGTGATCCTTTCAGAATTCCGTATGGTATGATTGAGGCAGCAGTGGTCCATCTGAATTGGGCTCCCCTGCTTCACTTCACCAGCAAGCTCTCCTTGTCCACCCAGTTGCCTTGTTACCTTACTATCTATGGTCACACATATGTAGAACCTTCTGAGACTAGTTCTAATTGTGCTGCAGATGACCATCTAATGGTAAGTATTAATTGCCATTTTATGTAGGTTTTGATAATGGTACTATGTCAAATTATGTTTAAATCATTATTGTTATACATATTGATGTAACCCGCCCCGAGCCTGGTGTGCAGGGGAGGGTGAGACAGAAATCAAATAAATAAAAATAAATAAATAACGTATCACCAGGTCATGGGCATCCTACCCTTTAGCAACCCAGTTTAAAATTAAAACACTTTTATGACTGGAGTGAGACTCCCCCCTTCTCTATTTGGGATTAGGCTGAAGGCGATGGCCAAAAGAGCCATGTCATAAAAGGAGAGGCAAGGCTAAATAAACAAATATTCCCAAATGGCATGGGGGGGGCTATGACTAATTTGGCTTCACATGCTTATGCTTCTTCACTGTTCTGTTACAGCTATAGATAAAGCACAGTGGCAATGGAGCTTCCACATGGCCTGTTTCCCTGCAGTCTCCCTGCCCCAGTCCTCCAGCAGTGATCCCCTGCCTTCCCTGGTCATTGGGGCTTCCGCATTTTTTTTAAAAAATGGTACCAAAATATAGGTGCAACAGGTTCTGTGATTTCTCAGCTTTTTGTAAATAAAAGACTCCAGCCTGGCAAAGCTATGCCTTTCCCCTTACATCTTTTCAAGAGAAAAGGATACCTACTTTTAAAAAAATGAAAGATAAGAATTTAGAGAACCTGTTATACATATTGTTACAATGGTGGTAGAAAATGCTGTCAAGTCACAGCCAACGTATGGTGATCCCATAAGATTTTCAAGACAAGAGATGTTCAAAGGTGGTTTTGCCAGTTACTATCTCTGCATAGTGTCCCTGGACTTCCTTGGTGGTCTCCGATCCAAATACTTAACTTCCATTATCTTAAGAACCTGGGTGAGCCTGGGCCATTGTTATAATAGTATATCACCAAAACAATATTTTAGTGTCATTTTAAAAAATTAAATAACTCTCCAGTGGCAAGAGGAAGAAATGGCTGCCATGGGGACAGAGTCAGGGAAAATGTCCCACCCACACAGCAGCCATCCAGGCTTTATTATTTTCTTTCCCAAAACTTTGTAGCTAACTAGATTAGAGAAAAAAGTAGGAAAACCCTGGGAGATGGATGAATGTGCCACAATACTGTGGAGAAGCAAGGGAGGGGGATGCTTTTTCATGGCTTTGAACCGAAGGCAGACAACACATGTGGAAATGGCCCAGGATCAGTGGTTTGTCTAAGGCTCCCTAGTGACTTTATGTATCAAGAACTTTTCCAATTAAACTTTATTCTATTAGTCACTAGATTAAAAGGATGCACTTCTTTCTAGGAAGGTGACAGCAGCTTCTGTTGCACAAGTACAGTCATTAACGTCATCTATTATTTCTGAGGAGGGTATTTTGTTTTTGTGCAAATATGCTGCAGTTTGTTTTGTCTGGCAATAAACTCTGAGCATAAAACAACAAATTAATTTCAGGGTGTTACAACTTTTTATCTTTGCGAAGAAGTGACTGGATTATGAATAGGCTCTTCAGTGCTGCATTTATTTGCAGTCAAAAAAAAAAAAGATTATAATTCCTAAACCTCACCACCTCATTTTCTTAAGTCTTCCTCAGAACCAAACTTTTAATTATATTCTAGTGCCAAATTGCTTGAGGGTAATTAATTGTGGGGCTAATGAAGTGACAAAATCACTGTACAAAATGAAGAGGCCTTCCTCTTGTGTTAATTGACTGTGGTGCCCACAGTAACTAAAGCTGCTGTTTTGACAAATGGTCACCCAATATGCAAACCCTGAACTATTCACTGCTGTAGCACTGCTAATAAATACAGCACACTAATTTAAGACTGTAAAAAAAGGTAAAGGTAAAGGTTCCCTTGCACAAAAGCCAGTCGAATCTGACTCTAGGTTTGCAGTGCTCATCTCTGTTTCAAAGCCGAAGAGCCAGCACTGTCCGAAGACGTTTCCGTGGTCATGTGGCCTACCAAGGCGCACGGAACACTGTAACCTTCCCACCGAAGTGGTACCTATTTATCTACTTGCAATTTCTTGCTTTCAAACTGCTAGGTTGGCAGGAGCTGGAACTAGAGATGGGAGCTCTCTCCATCATGCGGCACCCGGGTCTCGAACTGCTGAACTACTGACCTTCCACAGCCTGCAGTTCAGCATTTTAACCACTTGAGCCACTGCAGCTCCATTTAAGACTGTACCCTCACAGAAATGCCTTTATTTAAAATTACTCAGCACAAAACCAAAATGTTGTTCTTTTACCTGTAGTAATCATTTGCCCTGACCTGGATACTAGGGGTGTGCAATTTTTTTCTCTCTGTATTTTTCAATTCGGGTCTATTGGACCCCCCACAAAATGTCAAGATTTCCCATAAAGCCCAGATCCCAGTACCGATAAAGTATTTGGATCCGAGATTTTTAAAAAAAAAATCCTGAATTTTGGGGGGTCTAATAGACCGCTGAACTGAAAAATACAGAGGGGGAAAAAGTGGTGGCAAAAAACAGCTGAAAGGCAGCTCAGCTGGGGCTCTTTTGGGCAGTCCCTTTAAACTGGACTACCCTACAGAGTCTGCAAAGCAGCTGATCCTGTGGGGCTCTCTTCAGCAATTCAATCCAACGGCCCAAAAGAGCCCCGGCTGTTCCAAGCAGGAAGAGTGCCCCCCCAGCTGTTTTGAACCTATTTAAAAGGAATGAAGAAGAAAGCCCAAAAACAACTGAGCAGAAGGTGTAATCTGGTCTGGCTTCTCAGCTGTTGTTCCAGGTTTGCCAGTAATTCCTGAATATATCCAGAATTTTTAAAGGGTTTTATTTTCAGTTCTCCCAAAAATTCCTGGATACAATTGGGATGCCGAAGTATACCTGAAAATACTAATCAGGTGTTTGGGGGGTACACTTTTGGTTTGGGTAGTGTGACGACCCCTTAACTGGGGAGGTCTGGTTTTACTTTAAAATGTTCTTTCTGTTTTGTTTTACTCTGTATATCCGGCTGCCACCAGGAAATTTTAAGGCTTTCCAAACCTTTATAATATATATTTCTATCACAGAGTAGGTAGATCGAGGGTTTTGGCTTTCATGAGGGTCTATGTGGTCCTGGGAAGTATTTATTTCAGAGCTGGTATACTTGAATGAAATAGGATTTATTTAAATAAAGCATAAATACAAGGGTAGAACCATGTAACTAGTAAAGTAGGTATAACACACAGTTTGCTCCCTATTGACAGGGATTTTTCTTAGGTAACTTTGTAACACTTTTCCTTCAAGTCCATATAATCTTTACTGTTTCCTAGACTCTCAGCTTTCAGCTTATAACTCCTATAACACAGAACTGAATGTCTCTCCTTTCACACACAAATATTTAACTCAGAACTCTTATATCATACAAGACTGCTTCACTCTTTTCATACACAGAACCAAATTATCCCACACAGGGATGTGTCTCCTTCTCTCAGAGACAGAACTTAACTGACTGCCTGTTTAATTGTCCTCATCAACTGTCTAAACTGTAACTCTTGACTGACATACAAATCATCCACACAGCATCACTTCCAAAACCCCTCCCCCTCTCTTTCACTCACCAATCACACCACCTGCCTGTTTCAACCACACTAGCCTATCACACAGTCCTGCAACCAAACTTTTAAAGACACACACACACAGCTAAACATGAAATCATTACAGGTAGCCTCAAATACTCCAAGCACGCTCAATCTCATCAGATCTTGGAAGCTAAGCAGGTTCAGCCCTGGTTAGAACTTGGATGGGAGACCAGCAAGGAACACCATGGTTGCCCTGCAGAGGCAGGCAATGGCTGACTTCCGAACATCTCTTGCCTTGAAAACCCCATGAGGTAACCATAAGTTGCCTGCAACTTGACAGCAAAAAAAGGTAATTATTTAAATTTGCCAATCAAGCACAACTGTATACCATTTTATCTGAAATGCAGATGTTCTATTATTATTATTATTATTTATTCATTCATTTATTTATTTATTACTTTGATTTTTACCCCGCCCTCCCCTATTTTAAATACTTTCAAGGTTGTCATGTTTGACAAAAGCATGCTGATGTTTTCAAAATTCAGTCATCGGGACTACAAGTAAATATCACTCCTTCCCATTTTCTGGGGACGTCTTGGAAACTGAAACTGGAAAGACAAATGTGATGGATAGAGTAATAGCTAGGCCCTTTTTATTTTTTGTAAATTTCCACTGATAATAGGTAACAAAATATCTACCTTTAGAAAAAGATGCACAATGGCACATCTTTAGGAAGTAATTCAGAATAAAGCAACACATTAAAACTGTATTGCTCACAGGGAAAGCAAAAGTAGTCTGAGTACTAGAGACTAATCCTAACCTGGTCTGCTCAGAAGAAAGTCCATGTTATTTTGTTGGAGGGGCCATAACTGGACACCTCCAAGCCTGGTCCCTCTGGTCCCCACCACTACCTGACAGGCCACCAAGGGAATAATGGGAGAGGCTCTTCAGGAGCTTGGGGTGGGGTCGTGGGGGCATGGCATCATGTGCACCATGACATCATTTATGGGAAGAACACAGATGTTACATCCGATAGCTCTAAGAATTACTAGAAACTATGAGAAAAACTATGGGTTTTCTAGCAGTTCCTAGAGCTCTGTGATGTCACTTTCAAGTTTTCCCTGGAAGTGATGTCATAATAATAATTATATGGGACTGTAGAAGAAGGTCCCAAAACGGCTGAGCAGCAGGAGCAATCTGTTCTAACTCCTCAGCTGTTGTTCTGGGTTTGCCAGTAAGTCTTGAATATATCCAAGATTTTTTCAAGGATTTTTTTCACGAATAATTCTCACAGTCGGATATTTGACTCGCAGATGGTGTTCTGCATGTTTTTCAGAATTACAGATGTATCTTTGCAGAGTCCTTGCTGTTCCGAGCAACATTGTCTCCTGGAGCTGAGCTAGTGTTATTTTCTCAATGCCCAGAATGTCCACGTGTTTTTTGAGACTTCTGGGCACTGCTCCAAGAGCTTCAATGACAACTGGCACAATGGTAACCTTCTTCCCTCAGAGGTGCTCCAACTCTATTAATAGGTCTTGGTATTTTGTGATCTTCTGTTCTTCCTTTTCTATTCTGCTGTCTCCTGGGATTGCAGTGTCAATTATCCAAACCCTACATCTCATTCCCCCCCCTACATTTATGATATATGGGGTGCTATTCTCCAGGTGTTTATCTGTTTGCAATCAGAAGTCCCAATAAATCTTTGTTTCCTCATTCTTCATGATCTTGTCTGGTTTGTGCTCCCATAAATTTCTGGCTGATGGTAAGCCATACTTCTTGCAAAGATTCCAGTACAACATAGCTACAATTCTATCATCACATTCTTTATCGTCAGTTTGAGCAATTTTACTGCAGGCACTGACCATGTGATCAACTGTTTCATCTTTTGTCTTGCAAAGTTGACATTTGCTGTCATCACTGTTCTTCTGGATATTGGCTCTCATACTATTAATTTCAAGTGCCTGCTCTTGTGCAGCTAGAATGAGTCCTTCCATTTC
Source organism: Gekko japonicus (assembly GCF_001447785.1). NCBI lineage: Eukaryota > Metazoa > Chordata > Lepidosauria > Squamata > Gekkonidae > Gekko > Gekko japonicus. The sequence continues at coordinate 107,623 of NW_015172033.1, read as the reverse complement.
TTTGTTCAAGTGCCCATTTTGGAGCCACTTCCAGGTGTTTTCATTATCATCTTTGTTCTCTATGTCTTTTAAATACTGTCCACGCAAGTGCTTTTCCTTCCAGTTGACAAAGTGAGGAGTTTTGTTTGCAATTTTTTCGCAATCTTCTTTGGTTTCTGTAACCTTAAATAAGTCTGCCTTGTATACTTCAACTAGAAGCTTCTCTTTGCTTTTCTTGGTGTAGTCATTCAGAGCTCATTTTTCTTCTTCAATTGCTTGCTTAACTTTCAGGAGACCTCTTCTAATTTTCTTGGTAAGTAGAGATGGTCAACATCACTTCTAGGGTGTAGTGAGTGATGCATCATCATTAACTTGTGAGTTTTGCAATCTGTTTCTTCTCATTCTGCTTGCTTCCAATCGATCATACCAGCTATGTATCTTAGAACCAGAACTGCCCACATGTTAATTGCCTTTACTATGTTGCTTCCATTTAATTTTGTTTGCAATATCTTTTTAACTCTTCAGTAGTACTCCATGGTTGTATTTTTATTACCAAGGGTATGTTTGATGTTGCCAGTTCCCAGAATTCCAAGATATTTGTAGTTTTCTTCAAAGCCCAATGTTTTGATGTTGTTGTTTGGCATCTTGATTTCTTAAAATCATAGAATCATAACCATCTTTCCTCAGTTAATACTAATGCTTCACAATTGTCAAGGCCAAATTCTATTGCTATATCTTTGCTAAGTATTCAAACTGTGTTTAGTAAAGAATCTGATGTTGTTGGTGTTGTTATCCTGCAGCTGCTTGAAGGAAAATATCCACACATTGGATACACATTTATTGTTGTTGTTAAATGTAACTTTGCTATGCAAGCAAGGATTAGGCCATTATCAGATACATGTGTCCGCACTGGGGCCCCGACGCACCCAAGAAGGTGGAACTCCCGGGGGAGCGGGTTCAGGGGGAACGAGGGTTACAGCCGACAGAGTGCAAGTGGACAACCAAGAGCCCTTGGAAGGCCCACCCCACCCTCTCCACGGAGAAAGGTGACAGGGAAAAGGACGGAGACGGGCTCATCTCCTCAGCCGCCGGGGCAAGAGGGACGCGCCCAGTCACGGGTGCGAGGAGACTGGAGAAGGCCGGTCTTACCCATGGGAGAATGTTGGGAGACGCTGCAGCAAATGGTGTCAGGCTCCTTTGGCTCACAGGAAATGGCCACTCCCCTGCAATTCCTGACTCAGGGCGAGATCCCGGGGGAATTCCAAGAGGGCGGGACTAGGACAGAAACCCACCATAGGGAAGATAGAAGAGGTGATGGGCAGGTTAAGGGAGGAGTAAGAGTGCTGGGAAGGAAAAGGGAGGTGTCACCAGGGGACGGGAGGAGCATAAAAGGAGGGAAGCAAAGAGAGTCGGGGAGGATTTCGGAGGCGACTGGCCTGACAAGCGAGAGAGATGGAGATGCAGCTGTCGACCTCGAGGAAGGTAACTCGGGGACTGACGAAACTCCCCGACCCTTCCCTATCTGAGGGTCTCGCTTCCCTCCCAAACCCTCGACCAACACGGCGAGTGTCCCTCCAAGGCCAGGGACCACCCCAGGGCACGACAATATGTAAAATATGCATTTAAATGTACTTCATGTGTGAATCCATACAAACATATTTCAAAGACATTCACAGTGGTGCATCAGAAGGATGCAAAACTGTTATTTATTTAGATATGTATGCCCTGCTTATCTCCTCAGTGGGTATCCAAAGTAGCTTCCTTTTCTAGTTCAAGCTCAAGTTAGCCTTTATTGGCATAAAATAACAGTACAAGTTATACAATTTTAGGAAACAGTTAAAACACCTATAAAAATCTATGACTCAATATTGTGCAATGAGGAGCTGATAAGGATGTTATATCTCTAGAAACCTTTGGCACAGCTTTAAAGCCAAACAGAGAAACTTAGCCACCTTCTCAGTGGTGTCAGGACTGAGATCTTTTAAAAGTCTGTGGACCTTGAGTGCATCAGAACAATCCACCATACTGGTTAGGATAGAATGTAGATAAATATTCCTTAAGTCCACATACAGATTACAATGCAGGAGAACATGTGAAATTGCGAGGGCTGATTTGCCTCCCCAAGACGCAGGAAGTAAAAGACACCGATAGGGGGTGGAGCCAGCCTATTTAGGCCTGGCTCCTGCCCCCTACCGCTCCAGTCCTTTGGCGTGCTCAGGGGAGAGAGCACATCAGCTCCGCCTCCTCTGGAGTGCCGGCGGCCTGGGGCGAGGGGCTGCACGGGTGGCTTGAGGTGAGTGGCCGTGCCGGCAGCCCGATCCCGGGTGCAACACTGGTGGCCTGGGGTGGGCGGCCATGCGGGCAGCCCAAAGAGAGCAGCTGCACCAGCGGCCCTAGGTGAGCGGCCGTGCTGGTGGCCCAGTCCCAGGTGTTACGCAGCAGCATGATGCCGGGTGCTGCACCGGCAGCAGGAGCGTGGGGCTGTGAGGTGGAGTGGCCATGCCGGCGGCCCGATCCCAGTGGCTGCACTGGTGGCCCAGTCCCAGGTGCACCGGTGCGATGCTGGGTGCTGTGCTGGCAGCAGGAGCATGGGCTGTGCGGTGACCCAGGGCGAGCAGCCACGCAGGTGGCTGGAGTGTTGGGGCTGAGCAGTGGTCTGGGGGGAGCCCAGAGAGAGCGGCCACGCTGGCGGCCCAAGGTGAATGGCTGCGCCAGCAGCCTGATCCCAGATGTCGCATGGTGGCGCGATGCCAGGTGCTCCACCGGCAGCAGGAGCGTGGGGCTGTGTGGGGTCCTGGGGCGAGCAGCCGCGCAGGCAGTGGGAGTGCTGGGGCCACGCTGCAGCCTGGGGGGAGCGGCCATGTGGGTGGCCTAATCCCAGGGGCCATGCCGGTGGTGCTGTAGCTGGCCTAGGGCCTGCCCACATCTGTGGCTCGTACTTTGTCCGGGTCGTATAGCGGCTTGATTTAGGGCTGCATCAGAGGCTTGCGCCTCTCAGTGGTTTACATAACTGGAGACTGTGTTCTACCTGGCGGAGGGTGGATACAGTTGGTGAGGCTGCAGGCCACCCCCCTCCCCAATTCCTTCCTCCTTCACCACCATCCCCATCTATTAGCAAGAGTGGGAGCAATTGAGGGAGATTTTGGGCCCAAGCCTACCAGTGGATGAGGGGCGAACCATTGTATATCTAGGCAGTCATGTTTAGGGTAGTGCTTGTGTGAGGCGGCCTTTTAAGGAGCGGTGCTCCAGGCAGCCAATTTCTTAGTAATATAAGCAGTGGTGGCCAGTGTTCCCTCTAAGCTGAGTTAGTGTGAGCTAGCTCACAGGTTTTTAGCCACCGGCTCACACATTTTTGTCTCAGCTCAGAAAGGAGGGCAACAGAGCACACTAATTTATGCAGCAGCCAAATCGCTCACTCACAACTTTAATGCCAGCAGCTCACAAAGAAGAATTTTTGCTCACAAGACTCCACAGCTTAGAGGGAACATTGGTGGTGGCCATTTTAAGAGGGTTCCCATGGCAGCCATTTTGAGACTGGTCTTATGAAGCCTTTAATTGGAGGGAGTTCCGAGGGCCAATTTGGTTTAAATGATACTCCCTTCTCTGGTATTACAAATATTTCATGCTGGCTTTCTACCTGATTGAAGCTAAAGGGTGAATAATTTGTGTACTCATGGGCCAGCTTTGTTATCTCTCTTTATATATAAGGGGAATGCCTTGAGTTGATGCAACACATGGTCTGCACCCAGTGACAGACCTTGGCGTGCATATGCTTGGCGTGCATATGGTCCCAGGTTCCATCCCAGCATCTTTAGTTGAAAGATTTGGAGATGGGTGATGTGACAGACTGGGCCTGAGACCTGGAGAGCCTTTGCCGGTCTGTAGGCAATACTCATTTTATTAAGCTTTAAACTGTACAACGCTATCGCAGGGGCTATTCCTTATGAAGTATAACAATGTTTGCCTGCTTATTGCAGCAGGGTTTATTTATATTTGTGACTGCAGACAGGGTTTTCTATTCAAATAGCATATGTACATGTTTTTATTCTGAGAAAGACAGTATAAATTGCCAAGCTTCCAATTACTCTAATGGCCCTAATGCAATAGGGATAGATTTCCTGTGCAGTGGTTAAGAGTAAAGCAAGTAACCTGAACAGGAAACAGCTGAACTTCTAAGGGTTTCCTTCTCTGAAGGAATCCTTGTCATTAACATGTGATTTTGACAGTGTGCATGCACTCTGAGTTGGTGAATCGGCTTAGTCTTTATCATGCATTAGGATGCGAAAATATCCATTGTAATCCGTCATTGTACCTTCTGTTTTCTGTTTTAGCAGGAATACAGTGTGACTTCCAACCTGATTCTGTGATCTGGGAAGTTGACAGCCAGCACGTCCTTACATGTCATTGGTTGGTCCTAATGAGCATTCTTCACAGGTTTAATAGAGCAATGGTCTTTACGGGGAGGTCCAGTGAGTCGCCACGGCCTGCGAGAGTGACGTTGGTCATAACAGGTTGTGGATGGTGCCGGCTGGGATGCAGTGGTGCTGCCACAGCATTTGAAATGAGGCAGGTGGCTTCCAGGGATCAGCACTATCATGTTTTTAAAGCCAAACTAACTTTTGTTATGCTGGGTCTCAGTGGTTTGCAGAACTGGGAAAGATTAAATACCAAGAAGTGTTTTGGAATGTCTTATGGGGGCAGCTCTTGACTGCTAAACAATGAATGCCTGTGAAAAGTTCCTTATGGAACCCCATGGCTGAGAGAATGTTTCCACAGTTTGCCAATCATGTGGATGTGGAATTGAATCAACGATGTTCTCTTCTGATACATAATTTAGACAAGGACAATTCCAAGCCTCAATTTTCTATCTTTCAGGGTGCAGAATTGCCAAACAATCCAAAGAATTAAGTCTTGTCTGCTTTATAGTGACTTATGCACAGCTGTAGTTTTCACAGAACGGAAGTATAGAATGTCACCAGACAATTAACTTCCCTTTAGGGGGTGGGCTTTCTTGTTTCCCTGGAATATCAATAAGTTATTTAACTTGATCAGTCCAAACATAAGCTTTATGAGTATGGGGAAGTGCCTTGCAAATAGCAATGACTGTGCTAATGCAAACACTGCTTGTACTATCGGCAATAGATCAAGAATCTATCTGGCCAAATGTGAAACCTTGTTAAATCTGCCATATAAAATGGCAGAAGGCATAGCATTACACCTGGCCAGGGTAAACACTCTACGTTGTTGCAGGATCTGCAGAGAGGATAAATATGAGGCCATCTTCCCTGTAGTTAGGGGGATCTCAAAGTTCAAGGGGGAGCAGGTTTTATTAGCTAGGCTGTATAATCTCTGGCACTCAGTATCTAACATCCTGATTTTAATCTGATGAAATGCAGCAGCAAAGGGCAACATAGAGATTCTAAAGAAAGACCCAATACTTGATTTTTTCCTCAATGTGTGCTGACCAGTTTGATACACTGAGCTCCGAGAGCATGTGATATATAAGGCTCCCATGTTCGAAATTGTAATGTAGGCAAAGCCAATATTTAACTGTCATAAGCCATGCACAAGTCTCCATCAAAGATGAGCCAGTTTCCAAATATATGGCTGCATTCGAGATACAATTTGGCAAGGCCATGATTTTCCATAAAAATTTGGATTGGACTCACTCAGTGGCACAGTCAAAGGACCTAATCCAGACTGGAATAACATACAGTACCTGAGAACTAACTTTGGACTTGGAGATTTTAATTGTAGCTGGGAAGCTTCCTTTTCTAATTGTTGTCCTCACGACAACCCCAAGTGGGAAGCTTCCTTGGCACAGTGAGGGTTTGAACCTGGGTTACCCAGATTCTACTCCAGCACAGTAACCGCTATGCAGAATTATGGAACAGAATGAATAACATTGGCCTGTATATACGTCTTTTCCTCTCTCTTTTTTTTGCCCTGTATATAAATCTTTTCCACTTTTTTATTTTTTTTATTTTTCCATCTTGCCCATTTTGGCCTCCTCCTTAATCTGCCCATGAGATGGAAGAAAACTTTGGGATGAATTGATTGTTGATTTTAAACCGTATTTTTGTATATTAATTTATTGTAAATCGCCCAGAGCCCTGTGTACTCAGGGATGGGGCAATTCAGAACAACAACAACAACAATCTGGTCTCTGTAGTCCATACTGCATGCATTTCCATTCTTTAATGGTGCTCCGTTTTATACATGATGGCCTACTGAATGTGTTGTGATGACATCCCCAAATATGAACAGGAACACTGCTGATCTAGAAGCGCAGGGAACTTGTTTTCAAAATATATTGGTATTTTCATAGCACGTATTGGGTTTACATTTTCATTTAAGTTCTGTTTGGTTGGTTGTTTTTTAATGACTCATTGTTTTCCAGCCCAGATGTATCTAGGTACACTTTAGAACTCTTAATGTAAAGGAACACTTCAAAATAATTGCTAAAACTCTATTTGCAATTATTATGGGAGAGGTTCCTAGTAAGCAACCCACAGATTGTTTCTTGCTAGCAAGCAATACAGGCTCTAACCAGGGGTCTATATATCAAAATAATTGACATGATGAAGATGGATTCATTTTTCATTCTACAAATTGCAGTTCCTGGATGTATGCACGGAGAAAATGATGAATGGAATGATAAAGGTAAACCAATCGATCTGTAGCCTGCAATAACATTTAAATTAGGGATATATGAATATGTTCTTTTTGTGTTTGATTCTTGCATGTTGTGTTGCTGAGCCTTTTCATTTTGCTTGTATTTATTGTCCGTATTCCCAATTGTGTTGATTCTTGGATGCCATTTTACGACCACTTTTATGCCGTGTACATGTTATACACTATTTTTGCACCATTTGGATGTCTTTCACACACAAAAGGCATTACAACTTGTACAACTGTAACAGAAAAAGTTTGGGACAAAAAAACCCTGACAAAAGCTTGCAGTCTTAAATACAATTATTCCCTGCTGACCCCATTAACTTCAGTGGATTTAGAAGGCTATAACAGTGTCATCGATGCAACGAACATGAAGTTGAGCAAACTTCAGAGGACGGCGGAAGACCGGAAGGCCTGGCAGGAGCTGGTCCATGGGGTCGCAAAGAGTCGGACTCGACTGTGCGACTGAACAACAACAACAACAGGGACCACTTCTGCATCTGGTACTTGCTTCTCATTCCTGGTGCATCAAAGAGCATTGAATCTGAATCACTGATTCTGCTGTAGGAGGAATTCCCGTGGCGAGAGATGACATTTGTGGCTGGGTGGGAGTGGTGGCTGTGGGAAAAAGGGAGTAGTTGTGATGCCGATTATGCTAATGTGGAGTTCAGGCACAATGTGAAGAACTCCCCACTTGAAGCTGTGAGTTCAGGAGTGCAACAACGAAAACTTCTGGCAAATGCAGGATTCAAAAGATATGGGGGGGGGAATGCGGGTCAGAATCCTGCCATGCATCAACCTGTGGGGAAATAATCACTAGCTGTGAATAACTGTGGAGGTCAACAGTGGGGCAAGCTCTTTTGCAGAAATGGTCTCTATTTAAAATTGTACTGTCAAAATCATGGCTGCTTTATGTAATTAAGCATTCAAAAATGAGGCTTCATATATGCACCAATGTGAGATCTTGCTCTTTTTCTTAGGCTAGACATTCTCATAAAGCATTACCTGCTGTACATCCCATTGCTGCATACGCACATTGTTATTTTGTTAAAATTATATTGAAGTGCTACATGTTGCTTTATATCTTGTGCTATTACCTGAGCATGCAGAATTTTGCTAAGTACAATATCCTTTCTTCTCACTCACAGCAGGATCCAACCCATGAAGACTAACATACAAAACTGCCTTTCATCAAGTCAGACCACTGGTTCACCTAGCTCAGTATTGTTTACTCTGATCATACCTGCTACTTGAATTTCCTTCATTGGAGATACTGTAGATTGAATCTGGGACCTGTTTCTGTACAAAGGACATGCTTCCCTACTCATCCATGGCCTTCTTCCCTTGATGTGTGTTATCAAACTTCTCATACTATTAGAGTCCTGTGGCACCTTTAAAACCAACAAAGTTTTATTCAAGGTGTGAACTTTTGTGTGCACATGCACTTCATCCGACAATGAAATGGAATTACAGATCATACTTGTATATATACACGTGTGTGTGTGTGTGCGTTAAATTAGCATGCAAAATAGTGAAGGTGTTTTTTTAACAGATAAAAAGAACAAGCTTGGTTTCTGATCATCATCTGTTTGGGTTCAACTATTCTCAAGCCATTGTTATGGATAACCCCTGACGCACTACAGCACCTTTATGAAATTGTGCAGGGGTCTCACCTATGGGCACTTGTACATTTCCTGTGGATTCCAAGTGAGCAGGCCCAAAGCACAAGGAAGGATCAATAGAAACCTTTTAAATGATCAAAATTCAATTACTCTTAGAACAAAGCCTCCAGAAGCTATTTAGATGAAATATAGCATGCCTTGCCCCCTCATGGAAGATGTCCATTTGATCTGAATCCAAAAATCAATTGAAAAGTTACAGTAAATTAAATTTTGCCTTTTGAAATCAATGGAAAACAGTTCTAAGATGAATCAACATTGAAACAAGGTGACCGCCTGAATCAGACAGGAAGAAAACAATTCTGTTGCAACAAGCTAGCAAAATGAATCAAACTACCATATGAAGAAACAAAATGAAAAAACAAAATGTTTTTGTGTGCATCCCTACAATACCACATATGCATAAGAAGTAAAGGTGCTCAGAGCTGGTGATGCTGGGAACAACCCTGAGCCAATCAATTTGGAATTAAGACCAACTTTATTCTATGGGTCTTACTCAGGATTACAATCATCTTACTCAGTTCTCAGGATTACAATCATTATGTCTATGTGTGTATCAATCGATATTCTTTCAGCAGCAAAGGACTGCTGGAACTTTCAGGGATACTCATCAGACAGCAAGAGAAGAGTTGATAGCAGACACTTCAAGAAGATATAAAACAATCACTGGCTGCGGTCACACAGAACATTAGCCATGCTAGAGAGACAGATGATAGGCAGATTTTCCGGGCGCGATCTCACCGCCTCATCTGGGAAGTGTAGAGCTCCCGTGGCTCACCTGAGGCTTCCCGCTGAAGATGCGGGGTAAAAAACTAGTACCTCCGAGGTACTAGTTTCCAGTAACTACGGGGCAAGGGCGGGCGTCTGATCGCGTTTCTGGTGGCATCCGGCGCCCGGCCATGTCCCCTTGCAAAAAGGTCCCCCCCCCAAGTCTCCATGGATGTGCACAAGCACCCAACGGAGCATGTACATACTTTGGTGTACAGAAAAAAACAAACCTGTTTGCTGCACCATGCTGCTTCTTTGCCGCGCCGCAGGATTGTCCTGTGATCGGCACCTTCCCCCTATCCACGGGACCTCCACGGGATGTCTGATTGCACAACCGTGCGTTATTTTGGCCTGGGGCAAACATCCACGCCTCCCCCCCGCAATATCCGGCCCGTGTGACCGGGGCCACTTATGGATATTGATGCACTAGTGATATGATGACTCCAGGACACCAGTATACACTTGCCAGCAGTATGATGATTGATGCCTCAGATAGGTAGGACATTCCTCCCTTTCTTGGGACTGCATTTTTTTTCATAGATACTCAGGTTGTGTCTTCATCAGTTGTAGAAAGAATTGACTGGCTGCTGTTTCCTGTAGACGTGCTCCATTACACCATTATGCCTTTAAAAAGGACGGTGTTTGAGTAAATTATACAATGTAAATAAAGCAATGTGTTCTGGATCATGCCAATGTCTCAGATGACTCAGATCGCTGGAGGGGGAAAAGACAGGAGAAAAAATGTGCTTCTCTGGCAGCTCTCCGAGAAGCCTCTTCGCAAACTCTGAAAGGGGGGGGAGGGAGGGGGGAGAGAAAGACCAGCTGCTGTTTCCTGTAGACACCAGCATCTTGCAGGATCCAGAACACATTGGAAGGCAAGCCATACCGCAAAAGGATGCTGGCCTTTTTAAACAACAGCAACCAAAGGAATCTCTTGATCTTGATAAACTGTCTGATGGTTCTCTTCATCTGATTCCCAGCATTCCTGTTTTTTTCCTGCTGATCCTCAAAGGCAAGCTGTACTTGAGGCAAACTGGCCTCCTTTCCTTTTTTTCAAGAACTTCTTGTAATCCCTCTTCACATGCCCCTTTCCATGGCAAAAATAGCAGTCAGTCACAGAAGTTGATGCTGCTACAGGCTTATTCTGTTTAGTAGGAGCGTGTCTTTGTCAGCCTGGGTTGTTTGCGAACTTAGGACTGCTGCTTGGCTCTTGGCCTCTGCTCTTCCCATTGCTTGGCCACGGGCATAGGAAATTTATAGTCCTTATTATCACTACATAGCTGGGCAACAAGCTGGTCTGCAAAAACTGCAGAGTCAGAGATGCCGGGTTGTGGGTTGTACTGCAATATCTGAATGCAAGGGTTGAAAAATGGCTCGGTGCCATTCCCCCCCCCTTGCAGTATGTGCATCATCACATACCCATAGGGGGCCCTTGGTGTGGAGGTGTGATTCCTCATTATGTGTAAGGGAAACAAATGGCAAAAAAAATACCGACTCACCCACAGTTGCATCTGACCACACAGTGACAGGCTGCACCTGTAGCAACTAAGGGCTGTGTGATCTCGCAATTGTGGTCAAATTCCTCGGAAGGGAATAGCCTCACTTCCCCTCCACTTCAACTGGTGTGTGTGACCACAACCAAAGTGTCTCTAGTCTCAGCCGACAATTCTCCCAAAAGATCACTCAACTCACCATGCATGTCAGCACTCAAAATCCTCATGAGCTCCAGAAGCATTCTAAACTTTGCAGTCCATTGTGTCGAAGCATAACTTATCAAAGCATATGGCATTAACACAGCGTTAGCATGACTTCCTCCAGCCTATACCCTTATTATAGCTTTTTACCCTCTGGCATCAGGTGGTCTCTTGGGTCCAATCAGGGGGCTCTTCTTCTATGGAACTTTTCAGAGGATGTTGGCAACTGCTCCTAATACTCCCCTCCCATCTGGTTATACAGCTGAGCACAGGCTCCCATGATTAACCAGTTACCACATTCTTGAATCTGGCCTTGAAAGAGATAAGGGTGGTAGCTGCAGGGACATTGAAATTATGAACACCTGTGAGCCAAGCTAAGCCTTCTAATATCCATGTTAACCTGTGATGGAGATTAGGGTGCTTTGCCTCACACTGACCTGAGGTCACCCAGCAAGTTTCCATGACAGAGTAGGGATATGAACCAGGGTCTTCTAAATCCCAATGACATACTCTAACCCGGATGCCACACTGGCTAAATATATCTTTGGCAAGGTATCTTTGGTATGTTAAAAACCTTATAGAGTACTATTCCATAGATCCTATGTTTCAAAATTATATTTTTGGCAGGTCACATTTTTGTTACATTAGAAATGTGTATCTAAGCATATTACATCTGATATATACTCTTCATTTGTTAAGCACTGATACAAGTCATGAGTCTATCATTACATGAGTGGCTTTCTTCCAAGTCCTCCTAGCTACATGGAACAGGACTGAATGCAACACACTTTACCCCAAAGCACATTTGCACTGGGTGGATGCTTTATTTAGAATTAAAAGACCATTCATTATTCTAAACGTGTAGTGGCTTCATTTTAATTCCCATAGTAGCCTCCAGACTCATTGCAATTCATAATATTTTTTTAGTGGCAGTCAGAAAAGATGGTATAACTGAGCAAAAGATTCTGTCTTGTCATGTGCAACTATTAAGACTGTTTCTCATGAGCATACCTTGAACCTCATTAATCCTTGGCAGATGGCAGCTTGGCCCTTAGCAACCCAGAGGTGACCTCTGCCATGCTTTGAGGTCCTCCTGCTCAACTGAAAGCTTTGATGGTGCTGGCCAGCTCTGTATCTCTGTCTCTTATGTAAACAGAGCATGGCTCAGCAGCTGGCTCTAAAACAACCTAAAGGGTGTGTGTCTGTTGGTGATTATTATAATTCTGTACCATTTTCCCCCATTGCTTAGGGCAGTTACAATAAAACAAGCTAATGATATCTTCTTACCCTCCATTCCCAATATTGTTTCCTGTTGCTGTTAATGGGTTCGGATGAAAGGGCCTTAATATTTTGAAAAGCAGCCCTGGAGGAGCACAGTTCTAGCTCTGATTAGAAAAGCAGTTGCTTGGGTGGTAAGGTCTCTCATATCTCTTCCATGACTCAAAGATGGTGGGCTCTCTAGCTCCTCCTCCATGTCGGGTGCTGCTTTGCTTCTGATGGTAATGTTACACACTAATATCCCAGTTTCATTGCCTGTTCTGTGTATTCATACATTACTTGGAGAACTGCAAGGTATCGAGCACACCCCCAAAACCTACAAACAGAAGGAATTTCTGGGAAAAGATGTTACTGATTTCTACTGTCTATTGTAGCTGCATGAAATGCTGCTTCTGACCCAGGTGAACAAATTCACCCTCCAAAACAGCCATTTTCTCCAGGGAGATAGATTTATTTATTTTTATTTATTTATTGGGATTTTTACCCAGCCCTCCCCGCAAAGCGGGCTCAGGGCGGCTTACAAGGGGCAACGTAGTGGCAGCCCCTATGTGAAAGCCTGGCGGAAGAGCTCCGTCTTACAGGCCCTGTGGAACTGCATAAGGTCCCGCAGGGCCCTGATCTCCTCCGGGAGCTCATTCCACCAGGTAGAGGCCACCACCGAAAAGGACCTGGCCCTAGTCGCGATGAGCCTTGCCTCCCGGGGGCCTGGAACCACCAGGCAATGTTGTGCCCCAGACCAAAGTGCTCTTGGGGGTATATGTGGGGAAAGGCAGTCCCTCAGGTAAGTCGGACCCTGGCCATATAGGGCTTTAAAGGTAAGTACCAGCACTTTGAAACGGAATCGGTGTGCTATTGGCAGCCAGTGCAGCGCTTTCAGTCTAGGCTGGATGTGCTCCCACTTGGGAAGACCCATCATCAGCCTGGCCGCCGCATTCTGCACTAGCTTGCAGCTTCTGGATCTGCACCAAAGGCAGCCCCATGTAGAGAGCGTTACAGTAGTCTAACCTCAAGGTGACAGTCACATGGATCACTGTAGCCAGGTCATCACGGCTGAGGAAGGGAACCAACTGCCGAATCAGCCTAAGATGGTAGAATGCCGATCTGGCAGTGGCTGCCACCTGGGCCTCCATAGTTAAGGAGGGATCCAGGAGCACTCCCAAACTCCTAATCTCTGATGCTGGCACCAACAGCGCCCCATCAAAGGTCGGGAGAGAGAGCCCCAAACCCGGTCCACTCCAACTCAGGCACAGGACCTCCGTCTTTGCTGGGTTTAGTTTCAGCCAGCTCAGTCTGAGCCACCCAGCCATGGCCTGTAGTGCCCAGTTCAGATCTTCTGGGTCACAGCCCGACCGGCCGCCCAAAATCAGATAGAGCTGGGTGTCATCAGCATACTGATGGCAACCCAGCCCAAACCTCCTGGCAATCTGGGCGAGGAGGAGCATGTAGATGTTAAACAACACTGAAGAAAGCACTGCCCCCTGAGGCACACCACATTCAAGTGGGTGCCTTTGGGACTGCTGTTCCCCTATTGCCACCCTCTGACCTTGGAGAAAAGAGGCAAGCCATTGAAGAGTGAGCCCCTGTATCCCCACGTCGGCGAGGCAGTGGGTCAGCAACTGGGGGTCGACCGTGTCAAACGCGGCCAACAGATCTAACAACAGTGCCGCCACACCGCCTCAATCCAGATGCCTCCGAAGGTCATCAGTAAGGGCAACCAGCACTGTTTCCATCCTGTGACCTGCGGGAAAGCTGGACTGGAATGGATCAAGGACAGAAGCGTCATTCAGAAAGCTCTGGAGCTGTGTCGCCACCGCCCTCTCAATCAATTTGCCCAAATAGGGCAAATTGGACACAGCCAATAGTTGGCCAATCCAGCCGGGCCCAGTGTTGGTTTTTTTAGGAGAGGACGGACCAATGCCTCTTTGAGTGCCTCAGGGAACCGTCCCTCCAAAAGGGACTTGTTGATAATCTCCCTTACGGCATCTCGAAACCCCTCGTGGCCCGCTTTAATGAGCCAGGAAGGGCACGGGTCAAGAAGGCACGTGGTTGGATGCACAGATGTGAGCAGTCTGTCAACTTCCTCCAGACTGAGTGGGTCAAAACATTCTAAACCCTGCGAAGACGCGCAAGGGGCCTCAAGTTCGCTCACTGTTTCAATTGTGGAAGGGAGGTCACGGCGGAGCGTCAAGACTTCTGTAGCTGTAGAAAACAGTAGAAAAGAGCAAGTCTAAACAATTGCATTAGTTTTTTATAGTTTCCGATATTCTCCAGGGGAACTGATCCATGTAGTCTGGAGATCTGTTGTAATTCCAGGAGATCTCCAGGTCCCATCCGGATGTTGGCAACCCTATCTACTAATCTGGTTCTATTACATCGGTAGTGGTAGCCCCATATCTGTAGGGCCTTACTTTCTTCTTTCATGAGAACTCCCTCCTGAATACAACCCGACGTAGCACATCATCTACTGTTCCTGAGAGATGCAGGAGCAGATGGTCAGAGGCTCAGTAAGCTGCAGTAGCAAGGATAGGTATGGGGGAAATGCCTTCTGCAAACATTCTTCTGTGTGGTCAAAGCCACCATGTGCCAGTTGCTGCTGTTTAGGTCACAAGGTGATAGTGACAGAACAATTTATTCCAGAAACAAAAGCTCAGCTTGAAAATAGAAATTGCCTTTTTTCTGTCACCTTGAAGAAAATCTCACCTGCAAAGTAGCAGAGAACCATTATTCTGCATCTCATAAGAGGCCATCCAAAAGGTGCCTTAAAAATGAGTTACCAGCATCAGTGTTTACCTATGCCAGACCTATTGTACATGGAGTGTCTAAGAAGATGTGGGTGGATGTTAGGGCTCACAAGTGGCCTTCCTGGCCACATTTATAGCACAGCATGGATCAGGCAGGTAGTGTCAGACATCTGACAATACTCAACTGATTTAGACATATACATCAAAAATGATAGTAAGAAACTGAACTACCTAGCATAGAACAGCAGTGAAATTTTGCCTGGTGAATTGCTGTAAGAGCTTGAATGACAAGAATAATGGCAATTATGTCAGTTTGGACTGTGGTATTATTTTAACCACCCTTTACAGTTATATAATTAGATGCATGGAATGTTAAGAATCATATTTATACTTGCAAAATTATGACCATAAATAGGAGAGACAGCAGCAGTACAAGTAAAACAAATGACATCATGTCTGACCTATGCTGTCTGAAAGCTTCCATTCACTCTATCAACTATATGGTGCCAGCATAACAAAGATAAAATCTGAGCTGGTACTAGTTATATTAATAAGTGTTGCTGAATTCCATTCACAAAAGCTTTAGGGATCGTGTTATTAATTATCCATGAATGCATACAGCAAAATTTCTGAAATCATATAAGAAAATCAATCTTGTATTAATACTAACAAGCAAACAAAAAGTACAAGAGCCAAAATTTCTATCATATCTCCCCACTGACACAGCTTGCCACTGCAATCTTCCAAATCACTTCTAACCATTATCAAAAAGAACGTCTGTCATTCTCCAGTTTAACGAGAAAAAAAATCTATTGTCCATATTCTTAAAAGAAATCAACACCGGCAGCTATCGATTTTGCTCTGATTATGAATCACATTGAAACTGAAATTATGCAATTTCATTTATTTTCTGAAAGCACACATAGAACATTAAGGCATTTTCCTGATTGCCTTAATGTTTTGTTTTCATTCCCTGATGTTACCAGTTTTTTTTTTTCTTGTGACCAAACAAACTTTGCTAACATCCCCATACTGTCCTGGTCTTTCCTCGTTTTTTCCTCATTCTGTCTTAAATTAGTTTTCCCTGTACTTTCTTTTTTCCATTGTAGAACGAATTTGCAAGATAGCCGCTTGCTCAGAATCTGAACATTTTTTTTACACCTTGTGAATTGCTGCCCAAAACCCACCCAGAAAGGGCAGGTGTAGGAGACCAACCTTTTTTTTTAATATTTGCATGCCAGCATTGAAACATTTCAGTGCTGGAGGGCACCTGCGCTGAAACAGTCAGTCCCATTGGGTGGCCTTACACCAGCTCCTGCAGCTCTGCTTATACACAGGAAGCTGACTCAGAGTCAATTTTCAAGGCAATATTGGGGGGGGGGAGGATTCTGCAACTCGAGTTCCTTAAAAACCCACTCTTGAGATGTTTACCAGAACAATGCAGAGAGAGACTGAAGAAGAGACACATATTAATCATAAGGCTCAGTGGGGGAGGGGGGGGAGGAATGAGCAATATTCTACTTCAAATGCCCTGTACCCCGTCCCCACCCCTTGCTTTACACCAGAGTAGATGTAATGAAGCCAATGGAGCTACTCTTGGGTATGGGGGTCAGGCCCTGCCCATGTGTTCTGAGGCAGGCTCATCCTGGAAGTGTGATGGTGTGTGATGGGTGGGGAATGTACTTTAACTGCACCCCTGAGGCTGCCGAAACACTGCAATGCTCCAACACATGCACCCCCCCAAAAAAACCCCAAAACCCTGGAAAAATCAGTCCTCAGTGTGAAGGTGAAAAGACAGAACTATGACAGGAAAATTTTTTAAAACCCATGTAAGTTTGAACTGATCCCACCAATAGCACGATTATCAGAACTGCCACAACAGTCTGGAAACTGCAATCCTGTGAACGTAACAGTGTTCTATGTTCTTAAAGTACTAAACTATAACTATTAAATATTACACATTCTAAATATGCAACTATATAGCTACCTTTGTCTGTGATCTAATCTTTCCACAAACGGAGCAATTTGTGCAAGCCCTCCCCCACCGCCACAGTCCCCTTTTAAAACCCTGAAAGAAAAGAATTTGGTTTTCTTCATCTTACTCCTTTATAGCTGCACAAATTATGTTTTACCCACAGACTTAAATGTGGAAGTGTTCCCCTGCATTAATTTGGCTGAACAGCCCCCTGCATCAGGGAAGGTGCCTTGGCACCAGGGCAGAACAGCTATGTGGGATCCAACTCAAAATCTGGATCTCCTAGCAGAGATGCCAGAAGCCAGAGGGCATACTTGTTTCTTATCTGTGCCATATCTGGATCAGCCAGAGACTACAAGAGCGACCACAAAACCAGCTGAATCACACCTTCCTTATGAATGTGTGAAGAGCTACATATTTCCACAAGCTCTGCAAACAGTAATTGTGCAAAAAGATGGTGCAATCCATGCTATGTCACCTGAGCTGTTGTTATGTGTTTCTCTGTATCACTCCACTTCTGTGTGTGTCCCCCCATGCAATAAATCAATAAAAACTATGAAATTTTCTACAATTAGTCTGGGCAGAAGTCATTTACTGTCATATCCCTCACTGCATTACTGCATCCCTTAAATTACTTTGAATTTTCTCCAGTTGCTCATAACCGCACTCCAAATTGACACTAATTGCTAATTTCAGCAGTAGAACCTGTCCCTGATTAGTTCACAGGCATGAAACCTAATTGCTTTGGAGTTCCATGCCAGGAGTTTCCCTCTTGTTTTGCAGCATCAAGTTTGCCATCATGTACTCAGGTGAAGATGTGTCAATGTAGAATAACGGGGGGGGGGGGGGGGGTTAGAAAATAAATTATGCAGTTCCAAGAGGAGGAAACATATTGGCAGGACTGCCAAGAACCACCTTCAGGTCCTAGACAAAAATTTCCACTGGGGCCCCAAACACAACCCAAGCATTATATGAATGCAGATCACATGAGCTGTATAGCTCCATAGATCCCAGAACTGTGTCCCCCTAGTACTTGCCCTGCATAGTGGTACAGGAAATGAGCAAAGGGCAGTGAAGTGAGCCAGAGCAGTAAAGGACAAAACAAAATGAAATTAAATTCTGTAAACACCGGGGAGGGGGAAAGGAGCATGCTGAATCTCAGGCATCCAGAGAACAAAAGAAATAATCTAAATATATTATCGTGTTACGGGGGGGGGGGGTTAAATAGCTCAGCCTAGTTTAATTGTCCATTGGTTACTGTTACAAAGATAACTGAAGTAAGATGCATGCCTTATTGGGTATCATACCAAACATAACTGCAGGTTGCACAAGCTTTTTAGATATAAACTTTGAAAGCACCATGGCATGGCATGGAACCTTTAACATGGAAACTTTAACCTTGCTTTTTGAGCAAATTGCTGGTTTGAGTGGAAGAGACTCCCTATAGATTACAGAGATCATAAGTGCCTAGTCATAGATTTTTTCATGTGGTCCTTGGAAGGTTGTTGTGATCTAAGCTCGTTTATGTGTTTTTTTAACTGTGGCTGCTTGTGAGTTGTGCTGTCTATCTGCCTAGATAGGAGATGCCACCACAAGCCTAATGCTACTGCCGCAGCTGCCACCACCAACCTGGCATTAGAACAGTGGCAGACAATGCCACCACCCACTGGGGAGTAGGACAAGGAAGGACTGCTTGACTCATTGGTATGATCTGTTCATTTTCATCCAAATAAATGAAGGGATTTTCCCCATTAATTTTTAAATTAATTGCTCACATCCCTAATTCCAAACCAAAGAAAAACTTTTTAGTAAACTGCTGCTCAATTCATCATATAAACAAAGAAGAAGAAGGAGGAGGTGGAGGAGTTTGGATTTATACCCTGACCTTCAGTCGGAGTCTCAGAGTGGCTTACAAACTCTTTTTCCTCCCTGTCCCCACAACAGACACCCTGTGAGGTAGGCGGGGCTGGTAGAGCTCTTTCCAGAACTGTCCTTGAGATAACAGCTCTGACAGAACTATGGCTTGCCCAAGGTCATCCAGCAGCTGCAGGTGGAGGAGTGGGGAATCAAACCCGGTTCTCCCAAATTAGAGTCAGTGCACTTAACCACTACACCAAACCAAGCAGCACAAATGAATATTCCCAGCAAGACAATTACAAACTTTGGCATCATTGCCTGTTTGCATGTACAAGACTCAATCCTGGCTTGGGACCTCCTGCATACAGAAGGATTCCCACCCTTAGAGGGTGACTTTCTCGCCTCCATCCTTCCCACTGCAGCCCATAATGCCCCCAAAATGTTGCTCAGAGATGTGTTAGGACACAGAAGGAGGGAAAGGTGAGAAAATCACACTCTGCAAGCAAAAATCATTCTGTTCACAAAACAATTCAGTGGATACAAGCCCCAATTTGTGATATCTTAGCTGATAAGTAGGTTGGCTGCTAGTGTGTGACCTAAGGTCACCCAATAAACTTCATGTCTAGTGGAAATTTGCCAAGTTCAAGGGCAAAACTGTAACCAAGATAGATGCTCCAGTCACTGATCTCAGTAGGATTTCTTTCAAAGACAGTTTACACTGAAAGCATTATTTTTTTTCTTCAGGGAAACACCAGAAATTTTATTTATTACTTTACAAAATTTATATCCCACCTCTCTGGCCTCACAACGGCCACCAAGGCAACTAATGAATTAAAACAGGGAGGGTGTGGTATAAATCAAATAGATGATGATAAACCATTAAATATCTATTTCGTTAAATAGATAATGAAAACCATTAAAGTCAGCCTCCCCGAAATATACACAAACATCAATAAAACAATTAAAACCAGAGCTAAAATATGTACAAAGAAATTAAAAAACAGCAATTAAAACATTGGTCAGGAAGGAGGGATCCTGATACCAAGAAGTCTTCATCTGCTAAAAGTTTGTGGAAATCTGTGGTGGCAAAGCTGCCACCGACTTTACAAACCATGAATGAGCCAAACTTCATCATGAACTTTAGTTCACAAGCTTGTTTGTGCCCATCCCTAGTTATGCTAGACATATTCAGACATTACTTGAAATCGACAGCCCTTCCATAATATTAGCTACCCTCTGACCCTTTCCTTTGTTGGCTGGTGAGAGAGAGGCACAGAGCTTGTTGAAAGCAGAGCATGTACATTACTTTTTTGCTTGTGATCTGGTCTCTGTTGCTGAGGTTTGAGTGTAGGTGGACTCAGGGCTCTGAGCCACCTAGTCTCTCTGCTCACACCGAGCACAAGGGCTTAGCTGGTGAATGCCTCGGATGAGGGCCCATATTTATATACCCTTCCAGGGCTTGGGTGTCAGGGGTGGTGTAAGGGTACTGAGTCACCCACTCTCTCTGCTCATGTCAAGCACAGGGGCTTAGCAGGTGGGTGTATCAGATGAGTGACAACATTTATATACTCTCCCAGGGCTTGAATGTCCGGGTGGTCTCAGAGCTCTGAGCCTCCCAGTCTCTCTGCCTTGTATGAAAGCCCACATTTATACAAACTCCTCCTGATTGTGAAGCCCATGAGCATGAAAGTTAGTGGAAGGGATGCAAGTCACAGGGGGAAGAAGCCCTCCCACCAGTATACCAGAGGCCCATGTCCTTTGGCACCAAATCGAGCCTGCAACCCCCCTGGAACCCTTCCCCAGCAGGGCATTACCAGGGTCTTGGAGCCTCCTTCTCCTGCTCCATCCATGGGCCTCTCCCAAGAGGCAAAAAAGTTTATAGCACTGCCCAGACACCAGCAGTTGCAATGAGGCTTTGGGGAGGATTCTAAAAGCACTGGTTAGGGGGGGGGAGCATATTCCCCTTCCATATCCCAACTCCCTTCTGTGCCCACTGCCATAGGTACACCCCCCTCTGGTGCCACCAAGCCCAGCACCAAAAAGTGCCTATACTTTGTCCATCCTGCTCCAAGAGTGGGGCCCCATTTCCAGGCCACCCTGTGGAAATATTTCCATAACCTCCCCAGTGAAACCTGTATAGCAGAGTGCCAGGTGTGCCATGTCCATGTCCAGAGTGGCACAATCCCCAACACCTGTCTTTCTCTGTTCTCTACAGGAACCTGCAAAGTGTGCACCCCACTCTGTTGCCGCCAGAGGAAGGAGTGGAAGGAGGAAAAGGCCCACTCTCTCTAAGCAGGAACTTGTGGAGGGGGAGCAGGAGGCTCCTCAAAGAAAGACTCTCTGGACTCCGTGTGCCATGGTTCAGACTCCAAGGCAGGCCACCTTTCAAGAGGTCATGCCCCCAGGAACACCAACAGTGCTACCCAAAATGGCAAGGGGAGGACTCGGGAAGTACTTTCCTGCCTCATTGGTGAGATGATTGCTGTGGATGGCAGACCCTTCTATCTCATGGAGGACATAACCTTTCACTGGCTGCTGCAGCACTTAGCTCCCTGGAACTCCATTCCCTCCTGGAGGATGATGAGCTGGAGCATCTTGCCTACCATGCACCACTCTGAAGTTGCAAAGGTCAAGGGCGAGCTCTCCAACGCAGAAGGGTGAACCATCAACTTCACTGAGGACCTCTGGAAGAGCTGGAAGCATGGATACCTCTCCCTCACCACCCATTGGTGGCAACTAGAGGACTTCACTGTCTGGACTGTAGGCCCCAGGAGGGGACAGTCCTACAACTGGGCTACAAAGTGGTTCTGCTCCATATGTAGGGGATGGATGCAGACTACATGGTGGCAAACCATCGCCACCATGATACAGAGTAGCCTGAGGAAGTGGGTGGGCAGCAGCTACAACTTCTGTGGCTACATGATCACAGATGTTGCAGCCAACATGTTGGCAGCAGTGAAGGCTGCGTGCCTCAAGGACATCATCTATCTTGTACACACACTTCACCTGGTGGTAAAGGATGCTCTGGGACTGGAGAGCACTGTGAGGGCCACCTGAGACATTTCCACCTTCAAGCTGAAGTCCCTGCTTGAGACCTGCTGGTGCCTGGCTGCCCACTTCTCATGTTTGCTGCCTGAGATGCAGGGGGAGAGGGATGAGCCAAAACAACAGCTCATCCAGGACCTACCTACCCACTGGAACTCCACCTATGCCATGATTGTAAATTTGGTGGAGCAGAAGAGCACAATGCAAGATGTCATCACCTCCATGACCATCCTGCATGGGGAAGAAGAGCTCATCATCACCTCCAATTACTGGCTGACCCTCTCCCAAATTGTGCATGTCCTGAAGCCCTCCCAGGACAGCACTGATGTGCTCTGCACCCATACAGCCATGGCAGAGGATTCAGCAGAGGTGATGGTGAGGGAGTAGCCCTGAGCCCACCAACATCAATCTCCTTGAATACTGGTCACACAAGGCCATCATTGCACCCTTTTGGCTTTGGGTCTCTGCTGGTCTCAGGGCTTCAAGCCATCACATCTACATATGTCATTGCATGCTTTTGGGCTTGAGTCTAAGGTGGAGTTGGCTTTGAGCCACCACATCTACATATGTCATTTGCCACTTTCAGGTTTGGGTCTCAACTAGTCTCAGGGCTTCAAGCCACCATGTCTACATACGTTGCTGCATCTTTTTGGGTCTGGGTCTCAGGCGGTCTCAGGACTTCGAGCCACCATGTCTACATACATCGTTGCACCCTTTTTGGGTTTCTCTCTTAACTGGACTCAGGGCTGTGAAAGCAGCTGTGCCTCCAACCTGCTCCAATCATTTGGCCCCATTTCCAGGCTACCATTTGGAAACATTTCCACCCCCTGTCTGTCTATCCCTTGGAACCTCCCTTTGGAAACTTAGGGGGGGGGAGGGCTGCCAGTTCAACATGTGTGTTTCCATTCCTTTGCAGAGTAGAAGAATACATGCAAAGTGATGATGTGGTGTGCTGTGGACATGTATGTTTCAGTCCGGGGGGGGGGGCTGTGAGAGTGTCTTTCCTTCTGGTGTCTGGCTGTGGTGTCTGCCAAGTTGTTGTGGGGTTATTTTGGGGAACCCTTGTTGAAACTCTGAGGATGCCTGATCTACCTTTCTGTCCTTAGGAACCTGCCTTTGGAGAATGGGGGGGTTGTGAGCATAAGGGGGGATGCTTGCCTTGCTTCCAATATCTGGCAGGGGAGGTCTGGCTAGATGAATGTTCCCTCTGAGTTTGGGGCCACTGGCTTGTTCCTGAGCTGTTCCATAGATTCTTGTCTGTAATTGCAGCTATCCTTTCCAGAGAGAGCACTGGGGTGGGAAACCTTTTTGGGGAGTCTGTAACCAGGACTCCAGAAATGTAATCTGCCCCCAAGTTGGAGAGACTGAGGTGGTGCAGGCAGCAGGGTGATGTTCCCTGTGTGTTTAGTGTGTGTAGCTTGCAGGTGGTCCATTCTACACACTTTTGAACCCCATATATCCAATCCTCACCAAACTTGGAAGGCAGGTAGAGGAGACTCAGCTGGAGAGCCCAGTGAGTTTTGGGGTCTCTAGCACACCAGGGGGCTATTCTACCATATCATGAATCTCACAAACTGGACCTGTTCGTCTGGTGCCTGAAAGTTCATGAGGCTTCATGGTGTGTGAACTGAGCACACAACGAACTATGAACCAAAATAGGAACCAACATCCATCATCATCAGTGTCCCACTGGGTGAGCATAGGCCTTTGGTCTAGATTTGGGTTCTGGCCTTTATTGCCAGTGAAAGCTGTAGTGATGTTACTGATGAAAAATTGAATATGAATCACCCACTTCTACATCCCAATCTATTTCCAGTGATGTGCCTGCTCAAGATTTATGTAGCAGTGCTACAATCAGTAAAGTACAATTATGAAAAAGCATTGCTTTGGTCTTACTTGTGATCTTAATAGAGTTCACAGGCTGCCTCAGGGATTCTTTTTTTTAAATCGTTATGAAAGAAACTTTTTAAAAAGGGAAAGCTTTCCCTCATTGCTCAGACTGAAAAATGACTTTCATCTTTCAAGTAACTAATCTAGAAGTTTACCTCTTTCTGCCAAATATCAGCAATACTCTTAATTGGTAAGCGCATGCTAAGTAACTCCAGGTTGCTGTGGGAACTGCCTTCCAGCACTGCTTCAGGTGAATCAAACATTTGGGCCATTATCTTGTTACCAAAGGAATCGCAAATGATAGAATAGCAGAAACTCCTGCTTGTTAACACGATTAGACCTGGTTCCACAGGGGTGGAATCCAGAAGAAATAAACCAATATAATTAATCAGAAATCTGTTCTTAGCAATTAAGTCCCAGCAATTGCCAGACCTATAAATTATACTGATAGTTTTGTGGCATTGGTGTGTATTGCTAATAATGATGTTAATGAATACTCTACAGAATTTTTCTAAGAGCTGTGGCCACCTGCTGAAAACTCAAAAACAATGTGCTTCTCTGTAACATCCTCATAGCAGTACTATTTAATTTCAACAGGTAAAGAAAGCTCACAACAAAAGGTGATAATTAATTAGTTGTATAATGAGCTTCATTTTCACCACAACCCCTCACTAATGTCAGTCTAGATTTGGGTTACCTAAATCATAACATAATGGCTACTCGTGTGCATTGGGTGTGTATTCAGATGTCCCACTTAAACCATGGTGTGTGCAGCAAACTGAGTTGGTACTGGATGTAAGTAACAAATCCCAGTCTGTGTGTAAATCCCAGTTTGTTTTCTTCTGGACTCCACTCCATCTTCCAGTATGGAAAACATTCTGCCTATATGGTCATCTCTGTGGCCAGGTGATTAGTGAATTCAGACATTATGATGTTACCATCCCATCTTTCTTTGATGGAGCTTAGGGAAGTGTACTTTGTTCTTTCCATTTTATCCTAGTAACAACCCTATGAAGTCTCTTGTAATGCATTTCACCTATTCTAAATGCACAGTATGAAGAAGTCCAAGGATTTTTCAATGGAAACATAGAGAAATTTTGGGGCACACTGGAGAAAACCCTATTTTATACAGTAGACATATACAATGTTGTTAAGATTTTTGTTTCTTTGTTTAAATATAAATAGCTTGGGCAACAATTGATATGCTATAATGTATTTAATGATAACACATCATTAAAGAGGTCAGTATTGTCAATGTTCTAAAATTTAGCTTAATATACAAACATGATGATAATTATATCTAGTTTGGCTCTATCAGAAAGTCTCTATCCAATAATACACTTTCATTTTTTGCCTTCAAGTTCTATTTTTTCCCTACCTCCAGATGACAAAATTTAAAGCTATAGGGTGCAGCAGTTTGCAACTGTTTCCCAAGTATTCAATATATTTACAGTTTTTCCTATAGATTATACTTCTAAATTCCATAAATATGCCAATAGAGTAATTTTATATCCGAACGAAGTTATAAAAGATGCACTTAACATTGTTTAACTAGTCAAAGAGATCTGATAAGAAAGTATTGTATATATTTCAGTATTTCCTGCATTTCCATTCCTACCCCCAAAAGTTTTTTCCCCCATGACTTCAAAATTTCTGGAAATTTTACATTTAGGCAAGAATAAAATTCTCTCTAATCCATAAAAAGTCATCTCAAATATTAGAAACCCTTCTGGTGTTGTTTGTTGCTCACCTCATGTACTGAATATGGAAACATTCAAATATCTAAGGAGAAACTGAAGGTGGACAAATTTTTATTGATACAAAAAGTATCGCTCTTTCAGATCTGGTCAAGATTACTTGCACCATAACACAGTAAAAAAAAATCAACAAATCATCAGCTCAGAATTGCCTTGCTTTAGTCAAACTTCCTTAGATTGCTGACTCTTATTAATCAAAGGTCTTGGTGAAATGACAGGCTTTGTATAATCTCATAAAAGGTAGGAGAGAGAAACAAGTAGGCATATGCAATTTTTATGTTTTTATAATTGCAGTTTAATTCCTTATTCATTTTTGTTTTCCAGTAGTTTCATTGGGGAAAACATTTCAACCAGTATCATCCTGTTTTCTATTCAATGTGTATGAAATTGCCAGAAATACTACTCCTTAGGCTAATAGATACCTTTCAGGTATCATAGGCAAATACATTCCTAGTGGCCTTTATTTTCCAATTATGACAGAATTCCCAGATATTATTTTCCTTGACTGAGGGATCCTCTTTGGCAAATTTCTGACAGACAAGAAAAAAGGATCCCAGTAGTGATCTCCAGCCCTCACCTGGAGATTGGCAATGATGGTTCCCCAGAAGGGAATGGTTGGTTCGGAGGGTGGAGTCTATGGCTTTGTACCTGTCCGAGGTCCCGCACCTCCTGAAACCTCACCCTCTCCAGGCTCCATCCCTCACATCTCCAGGAATTTCCCACCTGGAGTTGGCAACCCTATCTTCTTCCCAGCCAATCATCAACCTACCTTTATTTCCCCCTCACTCTTCAGCTTTCCACCACCCCCACACCTGCAGCCTCTCCCATGCTCTGAAGCCCTGACTGCTACGTCACATTGGCTGTCATACGGGGGCCACCTCAGCAGCATATAAGGATACAGATCCCACCATTTTCTCCAGGGGAACAGATCTCTGCCATCTGGAAAGCGGTTGCAATTCTGAGTGATCTCCAGCCCTCAGCCCATTTTACCTCAGAACAGCAAAACTGTTTAGCATGTTAGAGGCAAAAGCCAATCAAGCTGCATATGCAAACGACCTCTGTGTTCTGAGGCAGAGGCCAATGAGGCTGCATATGCAAATAACTTCTGACTGGCTGTGGGGGGGGGAGGAAAAGCAAACGGTTTAGAATGTTGGGGGCAGGACTCAGGCAAAGCAGCCAGTGGATAGGGAGACCCTCTGAATGACAGATCAGAGAGTGAACTGATTTTGGAGTGTGTGGAATGTTCTAGAGAAGTGCCACCACCATTCGGCTTTTATTTATAAAGGAGATTAACAATAGCACTTGAAGAAACAGAAAATTGTCATTCTCAGAAGGCAGGCATGTGAAGATCAAATTAGACCAAAAAAAAAGGAGCACAATCTCAAACCCCACATTTATCCAGGTCCTGGTCCTGGTTTCATTTGTAAAGCAAATGCATGTTGGCTGTTCCTTACACACAGGTGTAGGGATGGGCACGAACCAGGAAAATAGAGGTTCGTTTCAGTTCATGATTCATGGGGCTGCACAAACCACAAACGTCCGTGAGCCTCCCCATTTACCGAACCAGTTCATTTCATGAGGTTCATGACTAGGTGAATGCGCTGCCCCAGCTGATCCTCTCTATCCTTTCCATTCTGCTGGCTTCAGGGAGCCGCTGCCAGCAGAAAGGAGGGAGGGAAGATCTTAGAACTCTCCCTGCAGCCTCAGCTGGGGTTCTGCTGGACAGTCTGGTTCAAACGGGTTCAAACTTTCCCCACAGTCTCGGTGGAGGGTCTGCTGGGCAGTCTGCTTTGAACGGAAATGATCCCACGGGGAGCCCTCAAAGGAAATGATCCTGTGGGGAGAACTCTCCCCACATCCCCGGTGGGAGCTCTGCTGGGCGGCCTGGTTCAAACTAGACTGCCCAACAGAGCCCACAAAGGAGCTGCAGCCATCCGTTTCACTTCCCCCTGCCTTATACTGAGTCAAAAGCTTGGTCCACCTAGCTCAGTATCATCTATGTCTGGCAGCAGCTCTCTGGCAGAGAAAAGTCTTCCCAACTAAAATAGTTTAACATGACATACCAGGAATTAAACCTGGGACTTTCTCTGTGCACAGTATGCGCTCTTCCACTAATCTCTCTCTCTCTGCCTTACAGCATACTAAGGGAGAGGAACCTCAAGACAACAATCAGCAGAGAAACTTATGTGGATAAGAGTCTCTTGATGTGTCTTTCTGGATTTTCATCATTTCCCAATCCAAATGCTTGGCTTTCTTGGAAAGAGAAGATAGTGCTAAAGGAGAAACTTGTGAAGGGGTAGAGCAGAGCAAACAGGCAGAGACTTGCATTAGGCAACAATAATGTCATTTGCCACTTTCCCAAGTAGCAAGAGACAAGAAGGCTGAACTGATATCTGCTTGCAAAGGGGTAGCCATGTTATTATGTTATAGCACAATAAAAGAAGGCTAACTTTATTTCAATATGAGCTTTTGTTCATCACCACTCATTTATTCAGATCTGTATGGAAATCAGACAGAGGACCCTTCTTAAGGGGCAGGTTACAAGGAGAGAGAGGAGGAGCTGAGGCAGAGGGTTCAGTCGTGAGTCTTTCAAACATAGATTCACTACACAGGAAAAAGGAGATCGAGAGCTGTGGAGAAAACTTCAGAATATGACCTCTCTTTACGTCTGAACCAGACTGAACAGTTGCAAATAATGGCTGATTAAAAAGATCTGAGCAAGATGATAAGTACAAGTGAAAATGAACTGATACGGCTAAAAGGTTATAGTCTGGTAAAACAAGCTAAGAGCAGAATTTAGAGACTGTTCTAGTAAGGACATTGAAGTCTGTTTCAGCTAGGACGACATGTAGTGTTTAATTTCTTGTTAGATTCTAATTTAGATATTTCGTATTATATATTCCCTTTGAAGTTTCTTTTTCTTTTCTTTCTTCTCTTCTTTCTGGTGTAGCGGTTAAGAGCGGCAGACTCTAATCTGGAGAACCAGGTTTGATTTCCCACTCCTTCTCCACATGCATCCAGCTGGATGACCTTAGTTCAGTCACAGATCTCTCAGAGCTGTTCTCTCAACAGCAGTTCTCTCAGAGCCCCCTCAGCCCCAGCTACCTCACAGGGTGTCTATTGTGGGGAGAGGAAAAGAAGGAGATTGTAAGCCACTATAAGACTCCAAGTGAAGGGTGGGGTATAAATCAAACTCTTCTACTTCTTCTTCTTCTCCTCCTCCTCCCCTCTTTCTTTTTTTGGTAGGGCAGTGACTTTCAAGTCAGTAGTTTCTAATGTCTGATTTGTTTCCATTGATTCTCTCACAAAGAGACCAACAGAGAAAACTGGCACCGGGCTGCCCAAGATAGACAAGTGGCAGCAGTAGAACAGCAAGACTGCCTCCCTGTTCTCTTTGCCCTCCTCTCTTTCCCAGACTGTGGGGACCCTCCATCCTTGTCCTGGAAGAAGAGAGCCAGTTTGGTGTACATAATAACCTTATGAAAAACCATTGACCACTCTCTCTACTAAAGTCTGAATCTGTGGGTAGGAGTTAAATTAACAACTGGGACAAAAGGCAGGAAAAGTAGAAGAAAAACCTCTGAGGATATCAGAATCATAATAAAATTTGCAGATAGGAAATATGGAAAAAGACAGAAAATCAGTTATCTGAAATTAATGGAGAGCGAGACGTGCCCATAGGCAAAGTGCATGTAGGAGGACACGTAGGCAGCACCACAATTATGTTTGAGTCAGAGTTTCTCAGTTAAATGTGAAAAAGGTTTTAGCTTTTTATCATTCTTGCCCACAATTCCATAAAAATTGAATGCCAGTAGATAGGTCATAGTGGTATGATTAGGCTCACAGAATTAGAGCTTTTCAGTAGTATCAGGACAACTACTCACATCATTCCAGATGCATAGTTGTGGGCACAGGAGAGCAAGAAAGCCAGTCCAGGTCAACATGACAAAATGGCCAGGATCATGCTGCGTCAATGCCATAGTAACTGTTGATGCACGGGCAAACAAGTATGAACAGAAATTGAAAGGAGAATCTTAAGAAGGAACTGGGGTCTATCTAACGGAGAGAAAAATACATGGCATAGGAATTAGGAACAAATCTGGAGGGGACAGAAGAGGCTACAGCCAGGGCCGGATTTAGACTTGCTGAGGCCCTAAGCTATACAAAACCCAGAGGCCCCCTACTGTTTTAAATTACATCAGCTGGTCTCAGAAAAATTTAAAATATATACGCCTTTTTAATATTTGAAATCATTTTTTTATATTGTGTTTTTATTTGAGGCCCCAGCAGATTGCGAGGCCCTAAGCTGTAGCTTATTTAGCTTATGCGTAAATCCGGCACTGGCTACAGCACATCCTCTATGTGATGATGTCACTTCCAAGTCATGCCGGAAGTGACATCACTGTATCACTGACAATGCCATTATGTCACTGGTGACCCCCCTGTCCCCGGTGAGCCTCTCACCAGTTGCCAGTCTCAGCCTGGCAACCCCAATTACACCACCACTCACCACCATTGCTTCTCATTTCTTGGCATTGTCTGTCCTTGCAGAAACAACTCTTCTCCGTTTAGGGGGTGATTTACTCTCCCTGTTTTAAAAGACTTCTGGCATTTTTTCTGCAGACATAGGGCCTTTCTCAGGTCTGGAGAAAAATACATAATGTGTGTACCTGGGATTCATTCTTTGGTTTTATCCACTTGCACTGGGGGCAGGTTCACTATTAGATACAGGAAGTAAAACTAAGTGTCATCTACTAACTGGTAACAAACCACTCTGAAGC
This sequence comes from Gekko japonicus, assembly GCF_001447785.1. NCBI lineage: Eukaryota > Metazoa > Chordata > Lepidosauria > Squamata > Gekkonidae > Gekko > Gekko japonicus. Next base: position 77,504 of record NW_015172033.1, on the reverse strand, counting down.
TCCAGATGTTCTTGGCCAAAGATTTAATGTAAAGGTTAAAGAGCACTGGTGATAAATAGACAGACCCTTGGAGAATCCCACATCAGCTCTTAATACATGAATCTGTTTCTCCTATGGAAATTATTTGTATCCTGCTACAAAGGGGGGAAAGTAAGACTGCCCCTTTTATCTCCTTTGCTGATTTCAGTTAATCCTCCAAAATATCACGAAATACAAAATGCTGCTATTGTTGTAATGATTTATTTATTTATTTATTTATTCAAATTTATACCCCACCCTTACAGCAATAAGACATAACAACGTAACATGATAAAATGGAGATGAGAGATAGGTGTAAGCTGCTTTGGGTCCCCATTGTGGAGAAATAAAGAAAAAATATTCTGCCATAGTTTTATATGCTTTCTAAAAATTAATTGGTTACTTGTTTTAACATGTTCTTGATTTTAGACAGCTTTTCAAATGAAATGCTATGGTTCATTTTCATATTTATTTATTTATTTAATTTTATTTTTACCCCGCCCTCCCCGCTCGCGGGCTCAGGGCGGCTTACAATATGAGGTGCAATGCAGCACCATAGTACATAATATGGCACATAGTGCAATAAAAACACGATAAAACATTTTAAAACAATTCAATACAACGGGCTACGCCCGAGGATCCCGCGTGACAAACACCTCTCTCCATATTGTACCTGCCCTTGGGGCAAAGGGAGGATGATGTGGGCCCCCGGTGTTCCTTGGCCACTCAGCCTCAGGCAGCGGTGCTGCTGTCCTGGCCCTCATTGGTGGTGGTGGTGGTGGCGGCGGATCCTATTCAAAAGCCTGGCGGAAGAGCTCCGTCTTGCAGGCCCTGCGGAACTGTAACAGGTCCCGCAGGGCCCTGATCTCCTCTGGGAGCTCATTCCACCAGATAGGAGCCGCCACCGAAAAGGACCTAGCCCTCGTGGCAGCAAGCCTGGCCTCTTTAGAGCCCGGGGTCGCCAGATGGTGTTGCGACCCCGACCGTAGTGCTCTCTGGGACCTGTGCAGGGAAAGGCGGTCCCTCAGGTATGCCGGTCCCTGGCCATGTAGGGCTTTAAAGGTAAGCACCAGCACCTTGAAGCGAATCCGGAATGCTATAGGCAGCCAGTGCAGCGCTTTCAGCACAGGCTGAATGCGGTCCCATTTCGAGGCACCCGCAACCAGCCTGGCTGCCGCATTCTGCACCAGCTGACTCCACCTTAACGATGGAGGCCCAGGTGGCAGCCCCATGTAGAGAGCGTTGCAGTAGTCTAGCCTCAAGGTGACCGTCGCATGGATCACTCAACCGGCTCAGCCTGAGCCATCCAGATACGGCCTGCAACGCCTGGTGCAGATCTTCTAGATCAGAGTCCAACTTGCCACCCAACATCAGATAGAGCTGGGTGTCATCGGCATATTGATGACACCCAAGCCCATACCTCCGGACAATCTGGGCGAGGGGGCGCATATAGATATTAAAGAGCATAGGGGAGAGAACTGCCCCCTGAGGCACTCCGCATTCGAGCAGGTGCCTCCGGGACCGCTGCTCCCCTAATTCCACCCTCTGTCCCCGACCTTGGAGGAAAGAGACAAGCCATTGAAGAGCAAGCCCCTGAATCCCCACGTCGGCAAGGCGGTGGGCAAGCAGCTGATGGTCGACCGTATCAAATGCGGCCGACAGATCGAGTAACAGCAGTGCCGCCACCCCGCCTTGATCCAGATGTCTCTGGAGGTCGTCAGTAAGGGCAACCAGTACAGTCTCCGTTCCATGCCCAGGGCGAAAGCCGGACTGGGATGGGTCGAGGGAGGAAGTGTCATCTAGGAAGCCCTGCAGCTGTGTCGCCACCGCCCTCTCAATCAATTTGCCCAAATAGGGCAAATTGGACACCGGTCGGTAGCTGGCCAATTCCGACGGGTCCAGCGTTGGCTTTTTCAAGAGAGGGCGGACCATCACTTCCTTAAGTGCCTCGGGGAACTGCCCCTCTGACAGTTTCATATTTTATATTCATGATGGTAACATCATGGCACCATGCAGCCAGTAAGCAATGGTGCACCTCTGAAGCCAAACAAAGCTGGGGAAGGGGAAAGGAAGGAGCAAATATGTTGCCAGAGCAATTCAGTCTGAAGAGATGCAGATGACTGTGCAAAAAGAGGGTATGTGTCCTGAGTGCTTCTAGTATTGTTGATATTATTTCTTAGGGGGGGAGGAATCACTCTTTTTTGCCACTTAGTGGTTGGCTTTTGGGGTTCTATTGTTTTTATTTTGATTATATCCTATCCTTTGTACTTTTAATTTCTCTGGTTGGTAGTTCCCATAGTGGGACAGAGAGGCTGTGTATACCTGTTTTAAATACTATTTGACATGGAAGCCCACAGCTTCATTATCACAGGGCTTCCACACAAACAAAATCTAATTTTTTCGCACCATACCTGGTTTCCTTCAAGAATATCGTCACGATCGGGCTGAGTGGCATCCGGAAAAACAAATATGATCATAGTGTGGTCTTGTCAGATGAGGATGCCATATTAATCATGAAGGAGAATCAGACCAGTGAGGCAAAGGGGCCTGGATAGTTTTGCAATACATTGTCTGTGACATGTTTACCTGAAAATACAGAGTCTGCCAACTATCTGGCAAGCTTCATTGCATTGATCCAATGACCATCAGGTTATGTGGCCTCTCTTTGCATATTTAAATATAAATCTGTATCCTAAAGGGGAAAGGAAACAAAATTAATTACTCTTGCTGTATCACAGGAATTTCTTCTTGCTTTTTAAAAGCTACACTGTGTAATAAAAGCAGTAAGGGTTAGAAGAACGAAATCATAGGAAATGGTGGGGAAAACCGATGTGTGAATCCGTTGTTAGCAAATTTGAAAACGGTTGTATCTTGGACTTTCAGCTACATAAATATTGTATTTTATGAATCTAATATTAAACATTATCGAAACAATTTACTCCTGGCTCATATTCGAATCTAGCATTCAGATCTTCTTTGTAATCATCCCCAAGAGCTGGATCTTCCCCAGATATGCTATAATTGTTAGCACAAAATATAATCATATATTGTTTTGGTTTGGAGGGACAAACTAGTTTTCAGTGTACTAAAATGCTTTTAGTCATTACCTAGTATTGGGGGACCCGATGAACATAACAAAAAGCCTCATTAATATCTTGAAGGTATTTAAACAATTTGTTTCTACTTACGCCATACAAATATGGTATGAGCTAACAAATATTTTTTTTGGGGGGGGTGATTAAGAATATACAGAGACAGTCCTTACTTTGAAAAACAGGAATGAACCGATTACGCCTAAAACTCTTTCACAGCAGGTGACACAGGTATCTGTTCCAGTCTGTGCTATCTGTTAAGAATTCCCAATTCAGGGGATCCTTGCTATGGGTGGGCAGAGCTCAAAATTGCAAACCCTGGGGAAAGGGGGTGCCCACACACTCACCACTATGGTAGTCTGCCACAAGTCCCTTGAATGACTGTTAATGTCCAGATAGTGTCTATGCATTTTTACAGCCAAACACAGGATCAGAGCTATCAAATTTATTTTTTCTTCTTGCCTCTTTGCTCAATTCAGATTGCCTCCACTAAACTCGTTCTCTCCAGTTGCTATGCATCTGCTCTGGCTTCCTGTTGTTTATCACATCAATTTCATTATTTTATTTTTTTCTAAAAAAGTGTTGACTGAGTGGTACCGCACTTCAGATGAGAAAATAATATATAAAGTATTGGGTAACTGTTGGAGGTTTGGGAAAGAAAATGGGAATTATGAACATGTCTGGCACACCTATCAAAAATAGTTACATCTTAGCAGAAAAACTCATACTGAATCTAGCTGGCTCCATCTTTTGTGTTTTTGGGGGCTGCAGCTAACAAATAAAAAAAGGGATAAGCATAGGCACCCTAGAGTTAAATAAGAAATGTGTTGATTCATTATTTTGATCTTAGGAAATATGGAAAATGGGGTGAATCGAAACAAAACTGGTAATTTTAATGGATTTTCCCTTTCTGCTGCAGATCCCCCTCATACCATCCCTCAGGGTCTCCTCAGAAACAGCAGTTCAAGGATACCAGTGGGCTGCAGTTGGAGGGGGGAGGCAGGAAAGTTCCATTATGCCATTGGAAAATTTAGTCTGGATCTAAGAGTAACCAGAAAATACACATATATTAAAAAATGCAGGTGACTCTGGATTATTGGGCATAGGAGGAAAGATTTGTTAGTTTATTGCTTCAACCTTTTTGTTACCTATAATGAAACAGTGAACTTTCAACAGATCTCGGCTACAACAGTGTCAAACAGAAGGGCTTTCTGGTAGAATTGCCATACATACATATGATGCCAGTGTAGCCCTGAGGATTTCAGATTCATCCATATTGAAGTCCACATATCTGAAGTCCCAATGCTCCAAGACAGAAAAAGGACCAGTTAGAGAAGAGGTATTTAGAATCCAGAATTTCCTGAGGAGTTCATATTCTCAATGAATGCACCGTCACACAGAAGAGGGACAATCCCAATGTCAAAGAATAGCTTTACCAAACTTAAGTATAAACAACTGTCACAGAATGTACAGAAACTTTCCTGCCGCCTCTGCCTCTTGCTGTTTCTTTCTCTCTCACCATCTCAGTACTTTCCTTCTTTTTCCACAATAGTCACCCCACACAAGACCATCCTTTCATTTTCTCAGCTGGTCTCTAATTCTTGAGGCCTTCTAGTTTGATGGGACCACATGCCACATGCCAACCACCATTCAGTCCTTTCACGCTTCTGTGCCATTACATATCCAGCAGAAAGAACCGCTAATGCCAAGGTAATTTCCTCAATGAAGTTTAAATTCATAGTGTAAAGCATAAAAAGATGAGCTAGATGAGCAGTGATGGGTGACCCACCCCGAGCCCTGTAGCCAGGAATTGGGGGGGGGGGCACCAAGGGGTGGTAATTGAATTGAATTGACTTAAACTGAATTAAATTAAGAGATTGTGTGTAATTTCCAAACCCTCTGGATGCACTTCCCAGCCTGGTGCATATGTCTCCAGTGCACTCTCTTGACTTGTATCCAGAAGAAAGTGTGGGACTTTCAACTCTTTCTTTTTACTTGCTCTTTTCCCCTTTTATCGTTGCGATTGGTTTGCTATTCTTTAAGCTCTCACATGGGTTTCCACTTCTTTTGCTGCAGCAACAAACACAGCTGGGCTTTATTCTTTGAAAGCTTATGCGCAGAAGGTGCCACTAGACTCTTGTTTTCCTGTTGGGATTTGTACATTTTCTGCTCTGCTTTTATCTTTTTCAACTTTACAAGGTGCAGCATGCCCCTCTCCCTGTTCTCTATATATTTGCTTCCCCTTTCCTCATTCTTTGCATATGGCTGAGAGCCAAGCTGGAGCAGATGCAGTGGAGATGAGGGAGTCTGGGAGAGTTTAAGCCATGCCGTGCCACTACTGTGCCAGCCTGAAGATGGGGTAAGTGAGCAGAAAGGAGGAGGGTGGGGGTGCTGCAGATTCGCCTGTACCCTAAAGTTTCCTCCTAGAATCAGGGGCTCCTGTCATTGGGACGCTTTGAAATTGGTTTGTGTTGGCATGGTGGCAGTGCAGCATGGCCCACGCAATACATGGGAAGTGAAAGGGATGATTGGGGTGGGGCAATGCAGATTTGAAAGGGGTCACTGCCCCCAGTGCCCCATCACTGGCTATAGCCCTGTGACCCTCCAAAGCCTGGTTTCTATCAAGTTGCACCTGCTTTTTTGAGCTTTCCTTCCTTTTGAGATTTTCACTTCTGGTACAGAGCTGCACAACATTTTAGTGCAGGAGAATATCTCACTGGGTGGTGCCCTATCTTTCTTCAAAATCACCCACTCATTGTGGTCACTAAAAAACAACACATGCTTTTATTACATGGTTATGCAAACAAGTGACTATTCATGTTGTCATGCCAACTCGGTGAAAAATATATTTAGCTCTGTTATTTATCTAATGATATTTAACTAGTATGGCAAATTGATCATTTCCACTATTTACATCATGTAAAAGATCAGCTTACTTACCTCTTCTTCCTCTCTGAAAGCATAATATTTGTCTGGGGTTCTAATTTGCACACATGATCTGGCTAATGCTGTTAACAGTTTGGTACATTAGATATCATTTTTTTCCAGCTTATCAAATTTTAAGGAATATAATGAGCAATTATTCTTCCTAGCTTTAGTAAACAATGGAAACACTGAGCACTCTCTCTGTAGCTTGGTACCTTGTTACCTCAGTGAGAAGAATGCTATTGATTTTTGTGTGCTGGGGAAGTAATTCGTGGTGGATCAGGGAAAATCATTCTGGGTTCTTCCAATGTGAAAACTGTTGAAATTAATGTTTGTAAGAACATGAATAAGTAATCTGGGGAATAACTGCATCTTTTTAAAGAAATCATATACAGCTACCTTGCACTAAGTCAGGGTGTTTATCCATCTTACCAGTTTGGTATAGTGGTTAAGAGCACAGACTCTAATGTGGGAGACATTTTTGACAAATCAGTGATGTTATTCCCTAGTTACCAGCCTATTGTTAAGCTAATTAAGCTAAAACCTGTATTAATTATGTCAGCTCAGTAGATTGTAGAAGCCCATACCCAAATATATGCTTCCCTTCCGTGGCAAGAATGAAGTTCACGCCTGCCAAAATCCATTTGCTACTTGTTCATTATCCTGTGATATCTGCAGAGTGGTTAGAGAATATAGCAGCACTGAACCTGTTCTGGGATAGGTCATTTATACTGTGTAAATACAGTTGCTATACAGCTGTTTGGCTATGCCAAAGCAAGTAAGTAATTATGCAGAAGAGGGCATGTGTCAAGGAACAATGGGAGAAAACCTCTGTTCTTCACTCTGGAACAAGCCTAAGATCTCCAGGCCCCACCTGGAGGCTGGCAACCCTAGTCTGGGATGAGATCACCCAATGATCTCCATGGTGCAGTGGGATTTAATTCCAGTCTGACAATGTAGTGCCAACACTACACTCATTCTCTTGTTAAGCCGAAGGAACAGTATATTGGTACAGCAAAAAGGCTTTTAAAAAGGTCCTGGGATGGGGTGCTGGGAGAGGTACATGTAGGCATAAGAAAGCATTAAACCAGGTGTCGGCAGGCATGTTAATGTGCACACAAGGCACATTAGTAAATTGAGGGATGCATTTCACACAAGACAAAATATTTGTGAAATGTGCCCTCTTTTCGCAAGAGGTTACGTAGCATCTAAAAAAAATCAGAAAATTGTCTTCACAAGAGGATATAAATGTATTATGTGGAAAGTCTGGATCAATGAAAAAGCCCTTTGTAGGGTTGCCAGGTCCTCGATGGTCACCAGCAGGGATGGGGGGGGGTAAGATCCAGGTTGGGAAACTCCTGGAGATTTGGGGATGGAGTCTGAGGAGGTGGACAGGGACCTCAGTGGGGTACAAAGCCATAGAGTCCACCCTTCCACAGGTCAACTGTTTTCTATAGTCTAGAGATGAGCTGTAATTCCAGGGGATCCCCATGGCCCACCTGAAGGGTGGCATCCCTAGCCCTTTGTTTTCATGAGGCTTTTACTTCCCTGGGAAGTCCAGTCCACAGAAACTACCCCAGGATAACAGGCCATACAGCTAGAATATGTAGAATTCTGCAGAACTGTAAACTAAGTACATAATTGTGACTTTTTTCCTCCATGCCCCTCTTTAGGGTGCCTGTCACCATTTTGGAATGCAAACCTTTACCTTCTCTCTCCCAGTCTTGTTTTTGTTCCTTTTCCCGTTTGTCCTTATAATTAGTACAAGAGTTTGAGAGTGCTTGGTTTAAAAGAGGGGTAATGTTTATACTTCAAGTCTTCTTTCAGCCAAAATCTCTCTATATAATAATTCTGTTTTGGTCATGGACTCTCCTGAACATTCCACATGCTCCCAAATCAGTTCGCTCCCTGATCTGTCACTCAGAAGCTGTCCCTATCCACTGGCTGCATTGCCTGAGTCTCACCTCTAATATTCTAAACAGTTTGCTGTTCCTCTCCCCCAAATAGCCAGTCAGTACAAGAGTTTGAGAGTGCTTGGTTTAAAAGAGGGGTAATGTTTATACTTCAAGTCTTCTTTCAGCCAAAATCTCTCTATATAATAATTCTGTTTTGGTCATGAACTCTCCTGAACATTCCACATGCTCCCAAATCAGTTCGCTCCCTGATCTGTCACTCAGAAGCTGTCCCTATCCACTGGCTGCATTGCCTGAGTCTCACCTCTAATATTCTAAACAGTTTGCTGTTCCTCTCCCCCCAATAGCCAGTCAGAACACAGGTCATTTGCATATGCGGCCTGATTGGTCTTTGCCTTTAACATTCTAAACAGTTTGTTGTTGTGAGTCATTGAATGTGTCCTAAGGTAAAATACATATCCCAATCTTCCCTTAAATGGTCACTGGAGTTGCCAATCTCCCTGTGGGGCCTGGAGATCTCCCAGAAATCACCATGTCCCCCAGCCACAGCACATCATTTCCCCTACAGAAAATTTCCCTGCTATTACAATGGCTGCTTTGGGCAGTGGACTCTATAACATTATATCCTGCTGAGGTCCCTCCCCACCCCTTCCCACCAGCCACAGCCCAATTCCCACCAGCCACAGCCACTCACCTTTTTTATGGAATTGTACCCTGCTGAGGTCGCTCCACACCCCAAACCCTGCCCTCCTCAGGCTCTACCCCTCAGATCTACAGGTCTGGCCCTCCCCTTAGTATTGCCAGCCTCCAGGCAGCACCTAGAGATCTCCAAGATCAGTTCTCCTGGAGAAAATGACTGCTTCGGGCAATGGACTCTATGGAATTGTACCCTGCTGAGGTCGCTCCACACCCCAAACCCTGCCCTCCTCAGGCTCTACCCCTCAGATCTACAGGTCTGGCCCTCCCCTTAGTATTGCCAGCCTCCAGGCAGCACCTAGAGATCTCCAAGATCAGTTCTCCTGGAGAAAATGACTGCTTTGGGCAATGGTCTCTATGGAATTGTACTCTGCTGAGGTTCCTCCGCACCCCAAACCCTGCCCTCCCCAGGCTCTACCCCTCAGATCTACAGGTATTTCCCAACCCAGAGTTGGCAACTCTGTAACTGACTATGCTTTCCAGATCCTTGGAACCCAGAAGACATGGCATAGGAAGAGGTGCTTTTCTACCTTAGCTTCCACTGCATAACCCCAAATCAACATAAGTCAGGAGTGGAGGGAACCATGCCTGTTACCATGAGGCTGTCCTCCCATACTACCCACTTGGGGCAGCAAAATGACTTGAGACAGCCCTGCCTCATAGCTAAGCAGAAGGAAATAAACATGGCTTGCCTCCCTCTGTTTCCCCCTTTTCTCTGCTGCTCCACCAGCCACAGCCAGGACACTCACCTGGAGCTTCCTTCTAGAGCTCATTGTATTTCTTCCTACAATTGGCCTTACTCCTAATATATTACAGACTATATTGTATTTGCTTATGTAATCACCTTGCCTTGCCTCCACAAATTCAAAGTTGTTTACAAAGTGGCAAAAGAACACAGACATCATAAGTGTCTGACAGGTTAAAATCAATACACAATTGAATACAGTAAAAAGCCAATACATGGAGTTAGTCAGAAAGACTATCCTCCACCAAATATCTTCTGGGATAGAACTGGCTTGCACACCCTCATGAATACAGCAAGTGACACTGTCTTCTGTACCCATGCCGGTAGGCCATTCCAAAGGAACAGACCTACTGCAGAGGAAGCTGTGACCTAATGGTTGTCAGACCATCCTAGCAGGGGCAGTCTTAGTGATGACAGGACCCTGGGCAAAAGTCCATGATGGGGCCCCACAATCACTGCCTCCTCACTGCCCCCCGGCTGAGGCCAAGCAAGGGACCCTGCTGCTCCATGCAAGATGAGTGAGATAGGGTTGTCAGCCTCCTAGTGGGGCCTGGGGATCTCCCGCTTTTACAACTGATCTTCATCTGACAGAGATCAGCTCCCCTAGAGAAAATGACTGCTTTGAAGGGTGGACTCTATGGCATTATACCATGCTGAGGGCCCTCCCCTCCTCAAACCCTGCCATCTCCTGGATCCACCCTCAAAGTCTCCAGGTATTTTCCAACCCAGACCTAGCAACCCTAGAGTGGGAGCCACTAGTATTGCCAGAAGCCAGCTAACACATAGACCAGGTACAAGCAGCAGCAGGAGCCTGCTTTTCTTCTTCTTATCTCCCTTACTTTCAGGGGACAGGGTTATGACCCTCTAAGCACAGGGTGCAGGGTGGCTGCTTCTGTGGTCCATTGGCTAAGACGACTCCTGCATCCAAGGTGATTGTACCATTAGGAGAAACTGTCTGAGGAAAGCAACTGGTGCACAGGGTGGTACGGTTCAAGAGGTACTTGAAAGAGGTACTTGAAATTGGGCCAGGAGCAGATAGGGAACTAATGCAGTTGACATAGTACTGACATTATAAATTTCAAATGGTTGACCCCAGGCAGGAGACTCACTGCCATATTCTGAACCTGTTGCATTCCCAATAAATCTTCTGAAGCAATTCTACATAGAGCTCACTGGAAATTACAGTATGTACCAGCCTGGCTAGGTCAGCGGAGTCTAAATAAGGAGCTAGCTTACTGACCAGAGGTAATTATTGACATAATGTACATGTCACAACCTTCCTGGAATAATGTCATTCCCACTCAAAGCTTCAATAGTTTAAGCACGTGCTTAAGTTTCTTCCACTGAAGTCAATGTGACCTCAGTATGCTTAACAGTGGCTAGATCACAATTACCATTGGTAGAATGTATTTATTTTCAGTCTTCCTTTGTTCCCACAGATAACTTGGCAGTCATCTTCCTCTTGGTCCTACTCCATTTCTTAGAAGCCTGACTCACAGATATATAGGAGGTGATTTCCCCCTCTGGTATGAGAAGATTTGCATTCTAAATTAATTCCAGAGTGGCTGGGTGCCATCAATGGCAGAATTGCAGCACTGTAAACATTTTCAGCTCTAAACTTCTTGCTAGTCATTTCAATCACATCAAGAGTGGAATCCTGAGCACCTTACATGGAAGTCCAGTTGTTCATCCATGTAGTTCTTCTCTAACTGGTGGTGGATCTCCAGTATTTCAGGCAGAAGAAGATCCTTTCTTAATGCTTGCCATCAGAAGTATTTTACCTGAAACTTAGAAGGATTGAAAATGAGACCTTCTGCAGGCAAAATATGGTTGCTCCCTAGGGTTGCCAACCCCCAGGTGGTAGCTGGAGATCTCCCACTGTTACAACTGATCTCCAGGCAACACAGAACTGTTCACCAGCAGAAAACGGCTGCTTTGGAAGGTGGACTCGATGGCACTATACGCTGCTGAGGTCCCCAAACCCTGCCCTCCTCAGGCCCCAACCTGAAATCTCCAGGTATTTCCTAATCTGGAGCTGGCAACCAATGTGTCCTCTAAACTGTGTAGTCTGGTGAGCACAAATTCTACTTTGTGAGCTACTGGCATTAAAGTTGTGAGCAAGCGAGTTGGCTACTGCATAAATTAGTTTGCTCTGGAGCCCTCCTTCCCGAGCTAAGACAAAAATGTGTGAGCCGGAAGCTAAAAAACTGTGAGCTAGCTCACTCTAACTCAGCTTAGAGGGAACACTGCTGGCAGCCCTATTGCTTCCCCCAGACAAGATTAAGATAGGAACATAAGAAGAGCCCAGCTGAATCAGACCAGTGGTCCATCTCCTCCAGCCAGGATTGCCAGCTCTGGCTCGGGAAATATCTTGAGATTTTCGTGGTGGAGCCCGAGGAGGGCGGGATCCACCACTAGTTAGAGAAGAACTACATGGATGTATGGGCACATGCCCCTTGTAAGCTGCCCTGAGCCCGCTTGCGGGGAGGGTGGGGTAAAAATGTCTAAATAAATGAATAAATATAAATATTTGGGGAGGGGATGGACTTCAGTGGGGGATAACGCATAGAGTCCACCTTCCAAAGTGGCCATTTTCTCTAGGTGAGATGATCTCTGTCTCCTGGAGAGTAGTTGTAATACCAGGAGATTTTCAGCCAGTACCTGGAGGGTGGCCACCCTAAGTCCACCCATCCTGTCTCACTTTATTGATATGGAGGGCTTAAAGGCTGAGGCCTTCCCTGATGTTGCCTCCTGGCACTAGTATCCAGAGGTTTAATTTTTCAATCTTCCTATGTTCTTACAGATGCCAAATAATTAGGCAGTCATTTCCTCTTGGCCCTACTCCATTCCCAAGCAGCTTGTCTCACAGATATATAGGCTGCACAATTTTTTTTTTCTGGCATGAGAAGATTTGCATCCGAAATTAATTTCAGAGAGAGAAGCTGCTGTTAAAAGCCCAGTAGCAACATCTGTAAAATACTGGCACCCCTAAAACTTGTTGCTAGTCATTTCAAACTGAGAGTGAAATCCTAAGCATCCTTACACAAAAGTAAGTACCTTTAAAGCCAACCAATGACCCGGGGCCTGTGTTCTACTTGATTTGACATTTGTTGGAATTTGTCTTGTTGTCAAGATGTTTGTAATTTAAAAATTGGAAAAAAATAAAAATGACTTGGAGCCAAATAATTACAAATGGAATTAAGTTCAGGGTCTTTTCTGTCTTCTAGGGAGGCCCTGAATTTAGTGGCAAACATGTATGGTGGACAACCATACTACTTGCAACAGCCTCAGTTACTCATGTGTCAAGCTTCTAATTTATTTGCTTTCTGACATGGGCAACTGATTAACAGCTTTGTGACTGCATAGTAGCTGTGATGGTGGAGTTCCTTTTCTAGCTGCCTCAGAAGCCACCTTTTCATCTGTATAGCGGGTGAGTCTCTTCCAGGGTCATGGATAGTCACGTGCAATGCTCCCTCCAAGCTGTGGAGTCTTGTGAGCAAAAATTCTACTTTGTGAGCTACTGGCATTAAAGCTGTGAGTGAACAATTTGGCTACTGCATAAATGAGTTTGCTCTGGAGCCATTCTTCCTGAGCAAAGACAAAAATGTGTGAGTCAGAAGCTAAAAAACTGTGAACTAGCTCACACTAACTCAGCTTAGAGGGAACACTGGTCAAGTGATGTAATTAAATGTGGGGAATCTACAGCTCCCATGAGGCTGTGCATAAATGCACATGTGTGACACAACCTTGATTATAACAGATTAAAAAAAACACAGAGCTTATTTATAATCACTAGGGATGCTACAAACCTTGCAGTGGGCAGGTCCAGCAGGATAGCATGCCATTTGTGAGTGTTGTGACCACCTATGGGCCAAGCCTCAGAACTTCTCAGCCTTGCAATAGTCAGTCTTGAGCAGTTGCTAAATGGCAAGAAATGACAACAGGTCCCCGAGGGAAGAAGGAGGTGTGGAGGACCCTGCTGAGCAGCAATGGCACATTGGGAGCAGGGGGCATTGCCAAGTCTGAATGATTCTTTAAAGGATTGGCTGCCAAGCAACACCCAGCAATATCAAATCTGTGAGCAGGGAAACTAGGAATCCCACTGGGCTGTCTGAAAACATGCATATGTGAAATGCTGCCCACCACACTGTATTGTACTAATACAAGAAAGATAATCTGCCAAACAGGCTTGAAATGCTCACAAACAGCTCAACTGCTCAATGAAAAGTCAGTTTATGACCAATGAACAGAACATCAGCCAGATGTGACGTCATTGCGCCGGGGACACTCTAACATTTGCCTAAAAACTCTATGGTGACCATGGAGGATGTGCCCAATGCAATGACTTCACTTCCAGGTGAAGACCCCAGGAGCAAGCCAGGAGCCCCCCCCCCCCGGGCCAGCACAAAGGTAAGACTTGGCAGCCCTATTGCACTGTCAGTGCAGATCAGATAGGGTCCAAGCCTTCATACAGCAAGACTGGAGGGATCTTGTCTCAGAGTCTGTTTTGAGTTTAAGCAAGCTAAACCCATGAATATTTGGAGATAGGCCTTCAGAGGGGTAGGCTGAAGATTCTTTCTCAGGAAACTTTGAATGCCTCAGAGTCTGTCTTTTGTGAGAAAACAGACTAGCATGGTGAATGCTTTAGGGAGGTAGCTTTCTCAGGGACCAGCTTCCATTTGAAACTGGCTAAAGATTGATGGTTTCTGGAAAGAGCCCACATTTACACTGTGAGATTCCTGAAATTGTACTCCAGAATAGTGACATTTTACCACCTAGAATCATAGACTTGGAAGGGACTTCCAGGGTCATCTAGTCCAACCCCCCTGCACAATGCAGGAAATTCACAAATACTTTCCCCTCCACACCCACAGTGACCGCTGTTCCATCCCTCTTTTAAAAGATTTAGAGAGCCTGGACCCTTTCACACTCAGGGTCCCCTCTCTCACTAACAGAAACACCACTAGACAGGGTAGCCCAGTACCCCTCAACAATCACCCCTCACTCAGAAACTGCAGAGATATTGGGATTGGGACTTAGGGAAAGGCAGGACCTAAGCTGTCCATCAAAAACATCCTTGTTTCTACTATACCAGGTAATGAATAAAAATTACTAGGTCTTTTGTTTTTTTAAAGAGTAAAAGTTACTGTCATTTTTACCTTGTTTCCCTGATGCTTCATATGAAACAGCTGCATTTAGAAGGCCACCTGGGTTCAGTCTGCCAGTGGGAGATCTCCAGCTACCACCTGGGGGTTGGCACGCTACATCTGTTTAAACAGCATTGTAAACCCTGATCTTCACAATTAGATCAGATGACACACTGCTCTACCCAGTTTTGCCGCCAGCAATGCAAGGACATGATTTCTATATCAGCTCAAAACACCACACTTGTTATCAATTATTTATGTCATTACAACAATATGTGTAATCAGTTCCTGAGTTACTGATTGCTTGAATCTATCTCACAGATACTGAATGGGTTTCTATTATTACATTAATCCCCTCCCTCGTGTACAGCCAGCAGTACCAGAGACAGGCCAGACATCCTAAACAGCCAGTATGGCAAGGCATGCTCCACCTCAGGGGTCAGCAAGCTATGGCTTAGGAGCCAAATAAGACTTGTGAGCACTAGGTTTGCCAGGCAGATGCCTGGCATCCTCAGGAGACTTTGGGGGCAAGGCATAGGGAAAAGACGGTGCTGTTGGATCCCAAGCATTCGAAATAACTCCACGTTGATGAACAAAGCAAGGTTTATTTCAAAGCGATGGTTTAACCAGAACAGGACATTGTTAGGAATAACTACAGGTGACCAGGGAAAGCATAATATAGACATTTGAACCAGGTCAGAACCAATGAGCCCATTTCCCGCTGGCGGGAATAGAACATAAAATTCGCGCCCATTGCATGGGAAAGGAACAGTTCAATAATATCAACACAGGTTCAGTTCACAGGCGAGATACCCAAAACAACTCTAAGCGAAGCTTTCCTCCTACTACCAGCTGCACGACCTTGGCGAGTTCCGCGGACTACAAAACATAACTCAAGCAAACAGGGAACGAGGGGGGGAGAGAGAAGGATACTAAACAGGAACCGGAATGACAATGGCAGCTAGCTGACATACTGCCCCCTCAAAAATACCCATTAACCACCTCCCGGAATTTCCAGGAGACCTCCCGGCTAGCCCGGGAGATTTTCCGGGAGACCTCCCGGCTAGCCCGGGAGATTTTCCGGGAGACCTCCCGGTTTGCCCGGGAACCGTCTGTGGAACTCCTGGAGCAGATAAGGGGCCCGAATATCCCCTACTTCCACCCATTCACGGTGCTGGGGTCCGAAATCCACCCACTGGATGAGATACTGGAGTTTTCCACGTTTCAACCTGGAATCAAGAATGTCATCAATTTCAAAGTGTGCTCCACCCTCCAAAACGATGGGAGGGGGAGGGGCCTGGGTAGGCCTCCATGCACAATGACCAGGATCCTTTTTTAGCAAGCTCATATGGAATACAGGGTGTAGCGCCCTCAAGTTCTTAGGCAAGGCAACTTCAACAGCAACATTATTCATAATACGGCGTACTTCAAATGGACCAATATATTTCCAACCCAGTTTTTTACTAGGGCGCAGGAGTTTGATATTTTTCGTAGAAACATACACAAAATCACCAGGCTTGAGGTCCCAACCCTCCACCCTCCCTCGATCAGCCTGAATCTTGTAGGCTTCTTTGGCCGCATTTAATGTAGAACATAACAATGGCCAAGACTCCTGCAAAGACTTACACCACAACCCAGCATCAGTAGGCTGAAGAGGAGTGTCCCCCCTTAGAAATGGTAAAGGAGGATTATCGTAGCCCAAAGCAGCCTTGAAAGGTGACATATCAATGGAGTTGTGCAGTGTGTTGTTATAACAATATTCCGCTAAAGGCAGTAAATCACACCAATTATCTTGTTGATAATTAGAAAAACAACGTAAATACTGTTCCAGGGTCTGATTCACGCGTTCCATCTGACCATCGGTTTCTGGGTGGTACACGCTACTTAAGCCCTGTTCTACCCCCATAATTTTCATCACCTCCCTCCAAAACTTCGAAACAAATTGAGACCCTCTGTCAGATATCACTTTAGCAGGTAAGAGATGGAGACGGACGACATGATGAAAGAATAATCTAGCCAGCTTTTGGGCCGTTGGGAGAGATGGAAGTGGCACAAAATGGCTTTGCTTAGAAAACAAATCAACCACCACCCAGATTACAGTTTTACCCTTACTAGGAGGCAAGTCAGTGATAAAATCCATTGAGACAACTTCCCAAGGTCTATTGGGGGTGGGGTGTGGTTGGAGGAGACCAGGGGGCTTACCCCCCCTCGGTTTTGTCAAGGCGCAAGCTTGACAGGTGCGAACAAAATCCAACAGATCTTTGTGCATGTGTGGCCACCAAAATTGCCGCCGTAGAAGTTGAAGAGACTTTACAAAACCCCAATGTCCAGCCAATTTAGATCCATGGGCCACTTGAAGTATTTCCCTGCGAAGAGAAATGGGAACATAAAGTCTATTTTCAAAATAAATCAAACCCTCTGGGCTGCGAACTAAGTCAGGCAAATTAGCAAGGAGCTCCTCGTCCGCCGCTGTAAGTTCAGTTCGGTAGCGCCCCCCCCAATCCACCTCCAGTTGGCTCGGAGGCTGCGAAACGTGAGATGAAAGTGGGGAGGGAAGCTTGCGCGCTTGGGAACGCATCACCACAGCTCCTCCCAACTGGGCGGGAGTGAAAATGGAGTCGATGACTATGTCATGAAGGCTGTCTTGTTGTGGGAGGCGGGACAATGCATCTGCCAGCGAGTTGGAAGACCCGGGAAAATGGTGCAGAGTGAACTGGAATTTGGAGAAGAAATCAGCCCAGCGCAATTGTTTGGCATTAAGAGAGCAGGGGGGGGGTTCAGAGTCTCGAGGGTTTTGTGATCAGTCCAGACCTCAAACGGAACCCTTGCCCCCTCCAGCCAATGGCGCCACGTCGAAAGCGCCAAACGGATAGCCGATGCCTCCTTCTCCCATATACACCAGTGACGTTCAGCCTCAGAAAACTTTTTGGAGACGAATGCTAACGGATGCAGTTTTTTGTCGTCCCCCTCCTGTAAAATGGCCGCTCCCATCACTACATCAGATGCATCAGTTTGAACAATGAATTTTTTAGACTCATCGGGGATAAAAGTTGGAAAATCCTAAGAACGCTTGGAGTTGCCTCCGTGTTTTGGGGGGTTCCCACTCTAGGACATCCCTGATTTTCCCTGGGTCCATTTCCAGCCCCCCTCCCGAGATTCTATATCCCAGAAAGTCAATATGGGTTTGGTGAAATTCACACTTAGAGAGCTTGGCAAACAGTTTGTGCTTATGTAACGTTTGAAGAACATCACGGACCAACTTGACATGCGAGGGAAGGTCCTGGGAATACAGTAAAATGTCGTCTAAATAAATAAGTACGCCCTTAAACAAATAGTCATGCAGGACCTCATTAATCAAGTTCATGAAGACCCCCGGAGCCCCCTGAAGCCCGAAGGGCATGACTAAGTACTCAAATTGGCCCAGGGGGGTGTTGAACGCAGTAGAAGTTGAAGAGACTTTACGTCAGACCCTGGAACAGTATTTACGTTGAACACCCTCTTTGATCCGCACTCGAAAGTAAGCATCTCTGAGATCAAGCTTCGAAAAGATTTTTCCTTTGGTGGCTTCCGCGACCAAGTCCTTAATCAATGGCAGGGGGTATGCATTAGTGGTAGAGACCGCGTTTAACCCCCTATAGTCTGTGCACAGACGGAGCCTCCCATCCTTCTTTTTTTGGAAAAGAACGGGAGATGGGGAGGAAGCAGGGCGGATAAAACCCCTGGCCAGGTTTTTGTCGATGAACTTGCGTAGTTCCAATTTTTCTGCTGGCCCCATGGCGTAAATTCTCCCTTTGGGAAGTTTAGATCCAGGCAACAGTTCGATTCCGCAATCGGACTTGCGGTGCGGAGGTAATTCGTCAGCCTCCTCCTCCCCAAAAACCTGTTCCAAGTCCCGATACTCGGGAGGTAGGGAAGCCAGTTCCTCTGCATTCAGCGCGGCACACGGGAAGTTTAACGAGGGGGAGGGCCCAATCAGGATCCCATCTGTGCTTGTGGCATTTCGGAGAAACAAATTCAATCCTGCCTTCCTCCCAGACCACGTAGGGATCATGGGAATACAACCACGGGGCTCCCAGCACAAGACCAAACTGAGACTTTGGGGTCACCACAAAAGTTCTTTCTTCCCAATGTTCCCCCGCACCCACTCGCAGGGGCATGGACTCATGTATGCACGGATCCATGCCCGTCCATTTGGGTAAAGATGATAGGAGACTTTAAAGTCTTGATCCCCGCTTCTAACCCAGCTACCACGTTTGGGCTGATCAGATCTCTCCCACACCCCGAGTCAATGAGTGCTTTGATTCGCACATGAGTTCCCAGTATGGGGTTTATCAAAGATACAGTCACAAAGAATAGGGAGGGGGGTTCTCTCACCACAATAGGTGCCTCTTTACTTGGGTCCTGCTGTTGGGCGCTCCTTACAGCAGGACGTTCTCGTTGCCCGCCGGTTCCGAGTCCGATTCAGCCGATTCATCCATAGGCTCTTCAGACGCAACTTTCAGGGCGGTGGAAAATTTCGGTTTTGCACTTCCCTTCTTCGGGGGAAGGGTAACTTTCAGGGCGGTGGAGAATTTCGGTTTTGCACTTCCCTTCTTCGGGGGGATGGTAGACTTCCCAGGCGGGGTGGAAACTTTATCCTTCTTTTGGCCAGTTCCGCAATCCGCTGCGAAATGGCCCAGTTCTCCGCATTTCAGGCATAATTCCATCTTCATACGTAGCTCTCTAGCGGCGTCCGACAAGCGAGCCGGTTTCGATTTAGGGGTAGGGACCGGGCCACTCCTCCCTCTGCTCGCTGCCATGTCTAGTCGGATGGTTTGCAGCCGGCTTTCTGCGTTCTCCGCTTCTTGAGCCCAGGCCATCAAAGTATTAGGGTCAACCGAACGTAACACAGTCTCTCGGATTTCAGCATTCAGACCCACCCGATACATTTCCACTAAGATCTTATCTGGCCAATCCCTCAATTTCGCTGCATGATTATGGAACTCAGCAGTATACTCTCTGACTGAACGCCTCCCTTGTTTAAACGTGCGCAGAAAGGCTTTCGCCCGATTCTCAGCGTTCACGTCTTCAAAGTGGGTTCTCAGCACCCACATGAAAGCCCGTAAATTAAACAGTTCAGGGCCCCTGTCAGAGTGAAGTCCTACATACCATGTGGCGGCTGCTCCCTTCAGTTGTGAAGCGATCACATCAATCCTTCCGCTATCATCCAGGAATAAATGTCCATGTTGGGTCACAAACTTTTGAACCCTTACTGTAAAGAATGCCAGTTCTTCAGGGTTCCCGTCGAAC
>NW_015172033.1:51206-57616 GCF_001447785.1 Gekko japonicus | reverse complement strand
GCGGGACGCCCTTCCCGATCTCCGGGGTTCCTTTTCTGGATACATTCCCCTCTCAAACAGGCTTTCGCGGAGTGCACTGCCTCTATGGGAAAATGTTTCCTTCGTCCCTTTAGCATCAAAACGGGACCAATCATACATATCTCCCTCGTCTAGGCCTCACTTCCCTGGAGTGGGTGGAGGCCACTGAAGATAGTCCATTCGCGGGATCGCTCCCCCGATCACTCCTGTCGGTCCAGAACTAGTCCCCTGTACTTCGGCAGCTGTGGTGACTAGCGGAGCGGTCGAAACCGGAGTTGCCTCCGTAGTTGGTGGGTTCCCCTCAGTCCCACTCATGACGGCCGTCAGAATTGGGACGATAGAGAAAGAGGATTCCTAACAAAATGTTGGATCCCAAGCATTCGAAATAACTCCACGTTGATGAACAAAGCAAGGTTTATTTCAAAGCGATGGTTTAACCAGAACAGGACATTGTTAGGAATAACTACAGGTGACCAGGGAAAGCATAATATAGACATTTGAACCAGGTCAGAACCAATGAGCCCATTTCCCGCTGGTGGGAATAGAACATAAAATTCGCGCCCATTGCATGGGAACGGAACAGTTCAATAATATCAACACAGATTCAGTTCACAGGTGAGATACCCAAAACAACTCTAAGCGAAGCTTTCCTCCTACTACCAGCTGCACGACCTTGGCGAGTTCCGCGGACTACAAAACATAACTCAAGCAAACAGGGAACGAGGGGGGGGGAGAGAAGGATACTAAACAGGAACCGGAATGACAATGGCAGCTAGCTGACAGGTGCTCAACACGGGCTGTCTCGTGCAGTCCCTTTAAACCTGAGTGGGTATTGTTCATCATATCAGTAGTTATGCAGGCTGCTGGAAGAGGAAACAAATCAATCTTCATAATTATGAGGGCCTTAAATATAGCTTCTTATGTGCCAAAAATTCAGCTTATTAAAAAGCAGCTTTTCCAAACTTTATGGGAAGGGATTTCAAGGAATCTAATCTGACCCTAGCCAGCCGCTTTGGGTCCTGAGATGCTCCAGAGATTCTCAGGAGCAAGACAAGCATATAAATATTTTAAATGGATTAAATAAATGACACAAAAAGTCATTAACCCTTCCTGAAAACCTAGTATGTTGGTTTTGCACAAGAAAATGTTAATAATTGTGAGGGGGAAAATCAATGTTTTCACTCTGAAAGGAAAATTCTTCAAAATCCATGGACCATGAAGAGTTACCACAAGCCAACAGGCAAAGATTCCTTCTTCCCATCACCACATCCCCTCACACCTTGTGAAGAAAGGCATTTTGTCCTGGGAGGTTTGAAAGGACCCAGACCTCTACTTTATGTTTTCATAGTCCCCCCCCCCTCTGGGCAGAGACCAGGCAGGAAAGGGAGGGGAGTCAGTTCACCTTCTTCCTAAATGTACTTCAGCTTACCTTCATATGATTGCAAATCAATCTAGTAGGACAGATAATTAGTGGGTCAAACTCTGCCACTTCTCTAAGCAGGGAACAGAAATTGGAGGACTTTAGGCTACAATGGATCCAGGAATAATCCCCAGGAAAAAGCCCTAGGAAATGCTTCTCTGACCTGGCATGATCTGGTCAGTGGGCGGAGAAACAGATATGATAAAAACTCCTTGCATCAGGAAGGAGGTCTCTCTCTTCCTTGGCTACTGTGTCCATGAGCACACACAGATCCCTCCTCTGGGAAGGCAGCCATGTGTTCGTCTGAAGAACTGGAGACAGCTTCAAGGTAATAGACCTCCGTAGGGATGTGTAACATCCTAAGCAAAAGGGGCCTGTTCTGTTTTAATATCTGATAGGGCATGTATAGAGAGAGGGACAGAGGATTTGCATTTTTGCCCATTTCTTTTGTAACCCTTACTCAGTATGGTGCTGTGTTAAAAGCATGCTTGTAAACATTTGCTTTTTAATGAATACTTTATAACTTTGGGTGCTGGGAGTGATTCTCTGTACCACATAGATCTCCACCATCTCAGACATGCTATTTTAAAAGGAGCACCAATGGGAAGGCAGCCAGTTGGCAAGTGGCTATTCCTTCAAGGGTGCACAAAGCAGGAAACTGTCCCTGTGATGACCAGTTGCTGGGCAGCAGGAGACACATGGGCAATGCCTCAGAACTTGGAAGGGAAGCTGGGAGTCTCCCAGTGGGCAATTACTATAAAGGTCAGGTGGTTGTGGTGGGGAGACAGAATAGCCTGTCCAGGTGTTGCAAAAAAACAAGCAGGGTAAGGTGGGATAGAGCCTGCAGACTAGAGTGAGCCCATCCCACTACACACCTAAATGACACATCATATGAAAATAAATCACCTGATTTGTTGTTGCCTTGAATAGGCTAGTTATTCTTTAACAGGTGAGACAGAGAGGATGACTGGCCCTCTGCAGGAGGAGGGGTCTGATTGCTAATACTACCACCTCATGAACCTACCAAACCAGTTCATGAGGCAGCTAAAAGTCCGTGACAGTTTGTGGTTCATTTTAACAGGCACAGTTTCAGAAGGTTCAAGAGTTTGTAGAACGGACCCTGTGCAAGCCAGAGACACCAAATTCACAGGGGATCTCCCCCAGATGCTCCTCTACATGCCATGCAAGTAATTGCTTTGAAGTTTTGTGAACATTTTGATTGCGTGGAGACTGTCTGGAAATGTATCTGCTCATGAACTGACACGAACCTCCACAAAAACTTTGAACATTCATGGAAAGTTCGTGCTGGTTGATCTGCCATGAACTTGACTTTGCAAAGCATGAACTGGCCAATATTCATCACAAACTTAGGTTTGTGAGCTGGTTCATACCTGTCAAGGAGCTGCACAGGCTGACGCCATGAGTTCCAGGGCAAGAGCACACAAGTAACCAGACTGATGTTATGTAAAAAATATTTATGTAAGTTTATTGGAAGAATTGACAAGTTATTATGATTACAGCCAACAGATTATCAAACGACATATAGAACACAAAACAACAAAGCTAGCTTTCAACCATCTAACACTTCCAAAAGGTTTGTCAGGTGGTATCAATCCAATTTCCTCCTCCTCCTTCTGCTAGCCCACTCCTGTTTCCCCTCTCCTGCAGCAGCTCCACAGAGACCCATGGAGGAACGCATGGGGAAATGGGATCTCACTCTTATCTGCCCCTCTCCCCACTCAGCATGCCAGCCCCCGGGAATTTCACACACACACACACACCCCACCCTGCCTGTTTGCCCACCTGCCGTCCCCTGCCACAGCCCATGCACCAGTCACCCATCTCCCTTCTCACTGCTCTGCCCACCTTCCCTTCCCCACATGGACTACCACTGCCTCTGCCAATATGACTCACACAGTGGTGGATCCCCCTCACCCTCTGTGTTCTGCTTGTGCTTGGCTGATCGAGGAGCACTTTTGTGCATGCATAGACAGCACTTGTGTTGGGGGGACTGAATACCCCATGCCATTTATTTATTTATTTTTACTTCTCTGGTTTTTCTGCAAAGCTGGGGGTTCCCCTAGGTTTGCCAAAATACATCTGTTCTCTCTACATACCCACTGCACAGATGGGTCCATGTTGAGAAGTAGATATATTGATGCTCTGGCTTGTTTTTATTGGGATGCTTTTATTGGCTTTGTTTTTATTTCGTTGTTATTGACTTGATTTGTTTTATTGCCTTGTTTTTATTTGTGTGATTTATTCTTATTGTCTAATGTTTCTTGTCTTGTTTGGTTCTGTTATTATAATGAAGAGCTGTGTCAAGCAAGTCTGGAGTTGTGGCATATACATTTTCTACCCCAACAAGAGAAATACAGTATGGAACATGTTAAACAGATTCATGCAGATTAGTTAGATATGACTCATTCTTTCCAGTTAGTTTCAATGGGCCATTCGTTACTAAAGCTGCAGTCCCATGCACACAGCCTTTGTGCTAAAAGCTACTGAAAGCAATCAGACATTTCTGAGCAAACTGGGATAGGATTATACTGAATATTTAGCTGGGGCAATGCCTTTGTATACAAACTGAATTGGTGCAAACAGTACTCATTTACTGCATGAATCAATGTTCTTTTGTATGCATTGTGCAAAGTCATTGCTGAAAAATAATATAGGTGAGAAATTTTAATTGTTATATAAAGTCTGATTATTCACAGCCTCCTATATGCAATGGTACAACTATTGTCTTGCATAGAGGTTAACCATAAGTATTAATATACACCATACATCCATGATTTTAAATGTACATATTCATAATCATCTGAGGTGATAAGTATCAGTATACACTTCCTTTCTGTTTGCAGTACCTTTTATTTGTATTCAAATACATGTTAAACTAAGACAAAAATGCATGCAAAAATAAGTGAACATTATTCCATGGTATCTGGTGACTGCTGCTTTGCAAAACTGCTTAGCTGCAAGAAAGATGTATATAACCATAAGCAGGCCGAACACCTATTTGCATCTAAGCTCTCTAATATGTGTGTCTCTCTGTGTGTATGCATTATGCATATAATGCACATGTGCCACTCCTGCGATGGAGACTGCCTTGGTTTTGATGTATATATTAAGAAAGATTAGCCTCCTGAAAGCAACAGTTTGAACTATCAGCACAGATAGTTTGCATTTTTCTCATGTGTTGAAGTGGCCAAATGTCCTAAAAAAGGCTGAGTAGAAACTGTAAAGCATAGTTGAGGCTATGCAAGTTCTTAATACCTAATGGGACTGAAATTTAAATATGCCGTACATGTATTTCCTACAATCACTTTAAACATAGCTCAGTCACTGTGGGCCCCTTTGAGATACAGCAAGATCTATAGCTGTTTCATTCTCTGCCTCCCCTTCTTTCAAGAATTTTCTCATGAGATTAAGTTTTCAGCCATCAAACTGTTATTATTTATCCTCTCCGTTCCCAAGAAATTGTGACCCTATGGATAATTGTCGACAATGAAACATCAAGCAATGCAGCCCACTGTGATTTTCTATCAATTTTAAATACAAATTTTGTGCAGGCAAAACCAATTTTGTAAACAGGAGGTCTCTGAGGAAGTCATTTGGATCCATCAAGGTTTTGAAAAACAACAATTCGTAGTCACCTCTGCACCGTGATTCTGGCTGAACTGGGTCTCTGCACACAAAACTGGCTTTCCAATGTATGTAGGTTAAATAACGGTCAGTGTAGTTGAGGCTGCTGAAAAACAGAATGGTGCCTCCAAACAGATTCCCCTGGTTCCCCTCACACCATCCAGGACCAGCCCAAATGTCATAAGAAAATATCATGCAAGACTTACTATTAGCATGAATAGGGAAATAATTAGTGATTGGCATCCACAAATGGGTCACTGCATATGTAGCCCAGCCTTGAAGGTCTACCTAATTGTTTTTCTTGGCTTGGGTATGTTTATCTTTATATCAATGATTGTGTACCATTCTTTCCCTTACCTTCCAACAGGTGACATGTACTATCAAAGAGGACAAAGACCAACCATCTGCTTGGAGAGCTGCAGATATAGAAAATACCCCATGCAGTAGCAGCTTTTTAACCCTCAGTGGCTTGTGGGATTGTGGGCAATTCTGCATCTAGCACTCACTTCACATTTTCTCAACTGGGAGGAAAAAGTGCAGCTCAAAACCACATTCAAATAGCTCAGGGCAATGCTGTACTGACTGCAAAGTCACCCCCAATGGCCATAGAATGGCCATAAATCTATTTATCGGGTACCATAAAAGCCGATAATCAAAGAAAGTCAAAGCCGCATGGAGTGTGGAGACTACCATAAAAATCTGGTTATCAAAGGAAGTGAAAGCAGCATGCAATGCAGAGGGGAATTTCTGTCCCAATGTGGGCTTCGTAAAACAATGGAGGGAAAAGCCAATGCAGAATCAGCCTGTGAGTACTGAGGCCACCAATCAGAGTCATTTGATTCAGGATTAAATGGCCAGCCTGTAATCCTTTGTTTGTGTATGGAGGAAGAGGTGTGGTTCCAATAAATTGCAATGGGATTCATAGATTGATACACTGATATGGCATGCCTGTTACCTGTGTTATATTTACTAAGCGATCAGCACCAATTACTATATTTACCAAGAGATCAACATTGAGCTATATTATCACCAGCAGCAAAATCAGAATGGTTAGGCATGCATGGATTTGACTTGGAAGAGGACTATATAAAAATATATGTGTGGGAACCCATCAAAATTTATAGCCAGGTTTTAATACCTTTCTGACCTGACATCAGATATTGAATATATACACATATACATATGTGTCTCACTTCCCAAGAAGACATATTTTGTCTTACTCATAGTCATCACAGTCACCTTCTCAAAGACTTTCACTTGCCCTCATCTAATGATACATAGAAAAACACTAATCAACCTTACTTGAGCCTATGAACCAAACGATGCA
>NW_015172033.1:41509-51150 GCF_001447785.1 Gekko japonicus | reverse complement strand
TAAATAGATGATCCAGATGGGACAACTTAAATGAGGACTATGGTAAGGGGCAAAAGAGTTAAATCCCACTTATTCTCTGCTGTAGCTCCAATCCAGATTCCTCCTCAATGCAACTAGCATTTTTAAAAGGATGTAGGAGATCTGATCTAACTTGGTCCTAATTGTGACTAAGAGGTAATCTGGGTCTAGTATGTACTACTTCAGATGTTAGGTGGGGGCCACAGCTACAGTATCATAAGTGCCATACACCAAAGGCCAGTGTGGTATAGTGATTTCAGCACTGGTTTAGGATGTTTAACACCTGGGTTCCATCCACACATTGCCATGAAGCCTCGTTGGGTGATGATATAAGGTGGGCCAGTCACATACTCTCAGGCCCATAGCTACCGCAGGACCCACGGGGCCTGGCCCCCTAGCGGTTTTTATGGGCCCCGCTCCCGAAGCCTCAGTTTCCCCTTCCCCCAGCCCCCTACCTCTGATGGCCTGTTGCCTTTTCCATAGGGAAAATTAGGACAGTGTTTTCAGAGGCGGTGGCAGCAAGACAAGAGAGAGTCGCCCAAGCAGTAAGCATGAATGGTAAAGCCCAGGCAAGGCAAGGAGGCAGGCAGGCACCTCCTCTGACCCAGCTGTGCTCCAGTGTGCTGAGCCCACATATGACACCTCTGTGGCTGGCCCAGCTGCCCCACACCTCACCTCTCCCAGCCCTGGGAGGGAGCCGAGGGTGGAAGTCAGGCTGCCTCTGGCACCGCGCCGTGGGAAGGGGCAGTGGAGCTTCTCAGGTAGGGAGGGAGCCGGATGCTCCAGAGAAGGCTTGCCGTTGTGGGGGGGGGAAAGCTGCAGCCACTGGGCATAACCCCCCCTGCCCTGGAGCCTTTTATTTAATTAGAAGATGCAATGAATGAGTCAATGTCTTTCATTAATTGGTTTTTATTCCCTTTCATTTTAAATGTCTACACAAATGTTTAATTTGTTGGAAGACAAATGAACATTCAGTATGCCATTCACTAGCTTACAGTGTTAACCTATTGACTCCCAGGCTAACTTTGAACGACGAAAGATCTTTCTGGATGACGCTTCCACTTTCTGGATGATGCTTCCATCCTAGACCCTTTCCAGTCCAGTTTTCGCCCGGGATATGGGACAGAGACAGCACTGGTCGCCTTCACTGACGACTTCCGGAGGCATCTGCATCGAGGCGGTTGTGGTGGCACTGGTGTTGTTAGATCTGTCGGCCGTGTTCGACATGGTTGACCACCAGTTGCTGACCCATTGCCTTGCCGACATGGGGATACAGGGGCTTGCCCTTCAATGGCTAGCCTCTTTTCTCCAGGGTCGGGGGGGAAAGGGTGGTGCTCGGGGACCAGCAGTCCAGGAGACACCCACTTGCATGTGGGGTGCCTCAGGGGGCTGTGCTCTTCCTGATGTTGTTTAACATCTATATGCGCCCCCTTGCCCAGATTGCCTGGAGATATGGGCTTGGGTGTCATCAATATGCAGATGACACCCAGCTCTATCTGATGTTGGGCAGCCGGTTGGACTCCACCCCAGAAGACCTACACCGGGCGTTGCAAGCCATGGCTGGTTGGATTAGGATGAACTGGCTGAAGCTAAACCCAGAGAAGACGGAGGTCCTGGATCTAAGTCATGTCGGTTCAGGGTTGGGAATCCCTTTCCTGACCTTCAATGGGGTACCTTTGGTGCCAGTGTCGGAGGTTAAGAGCTTGGGAGTGCTCCTGGACTCCTCTCTAACTATGGAGGCCCAGGTGGCAGCCACTGCCAGGTCAGCCTTTTACCATCTTAGGCTGGCTCGGCAGTTGGTTCCTTTTCTCGATCTTGACGATCTGGCCACAGTGATCCATGTGATAGTCACCTCAAGGTTAGACTACTGCAATGCTCTCTACATGGGGCTGCCTTTGTTGCAAATCCGGAAGCTGCAGCTAGTGCAGAATGCTGCAGCCAGGCTCCTGATGCTCCTCCCTAGATGGGAGCACATCCGTCCTGTGCTGAAAGCACTGCACCGGCTGCCAATATACGGCCAGGGTCCAACATACCTGAGGGACCGCCTTTCCCCATATATACCCCCGAGGGCACTACGGTTGGGGACGCAACATCTGCTGGTGACCCCAGGCCCCAAGGAGGCCAGGCTTGCTGGTACTAGGGCCAAGGCCTTTTCGTGGCAGCTCCTACCTGGTGGAATGAGCTCCCGGAAGAGATCAGGGCCATGCAGGACCTTGCGCCGTTTTGCAGGGCCTGTAAGGTGGAGCTCTTCCACCAGGCTTTTGATTAGGAGCCACCACCACCACCACTACCACCACCAAGAAGTTTGGCAACAGTAGGGTATTGGAATGGCCTGGCAACAAATAAACTGCAATACTATGGTGTATGGAGACCACTGAACTGAGATCTGTTTAAATATCCTCCTGATACCATCTACTAAATGGAAGACTGCTATCTTGGACCATCTTGGAGCATTTTATTTTGTAAATTTGGTAACTATTTGTTTTTATCCTGTTTTTATGTACTGGCATGCGTTCCCTGATGTTAGCCTCCCTGAGCCCATTCGCGGGGAGGGCGGCCTAGAAATCAAATAAATAAATAAATAAATAAATAAATAAATAAATAAATAAATAAAATTAACCTTAGTGTAAAAGAAGAGAAATCCCATGTGAAAGGAAGCAAATGCAATCCAAATATCATTGTACTACTTTTATTTTAGCTATGCAATAATGAAGATTTTAAGGCAGTGTGGTTCATTCCTTAATTTCAACTTCATATTACAGAATCCTCAACCCAAGAGAATAAATTCTCCACCACTGCCCACAAAATTCTCCACGGAACAACAAAATTCCAGAAGTTAAATTCCTTACTGTTCCTCTCAACCCTAGAGAACAATCTTCCCCCTCCAAAAAAAGAACAGAAATTCTCAATAAATTCTAGTACTTTTCTCAATACTGACTCTTCTTACCTCAATGCCAACACTAGATTAAAAATTACAGTAACCTTACCAGTCTCAAATATGACAATAAAATGAGTTGGCCATTCTCATCTATTTGAAGCAGTCTGGCTGAGAGATTTTACATCAGCATTCTTTAGAATCATCAGGCTACCATAATTCTTGATGAAGTTAAAATATATGTTAATAAATATCTGTCTTCTCTATCTAGGTTGTCTGGAATTATATTTAACAAGTATATTTCTGGTACTAAATCCACATTAATATTCATCATTTCTAATATAATTTGTTTTATATTTTTCCAAAACTTTAGCATCCTACAACATTTCCATCACATATGAAAAAAGTTCCTATATTATTCTTACATTTCCAGCAATTTTTTGAACTTTGAGGTGCAAATTTTCCAATTTTATCTGGTGACCAATACCATCTATGTAACATCTTATATAAATTTTCTTTATATGCTGTTGAACTGAGATATCTCATAGACTTCCATATTTTGGCCCAGTTAATATCTATCGTATAGCCCATATCTTTCATCCATGCTACCACTAAGGGTTTAACCATCTCATCTTGCAAATATCGTTCTATCAGAAAGGTACCTATATACTTTTTGTATTAACTTATCACTGGTTGACAACCAAATTTTATCTAGTTCATTGTTTCCCGTATAGAACCCTGTAGTTTTATCTTTGCTGTATATAGATTTGTTGTGTACTTTCCCATCATGTTAAGTGTTTCATTGCTATGTCCAAGTTTTTAATCTTGTCTTTTTTATCTAGTATATTTCTGTATGTTTCTATCTTGTCTTTAGTCAGAAGGGTTGGTTTTATGAATGCTTCAAGTGGGGAAACCCACTGTGGTATTTTCTTATAATATTTTTATTTCAGGTTCCACCAATAGTTTATCAGAGATCTCCTAATTATATGTTGATGGAAATTTGCATGAACTTTATCTTTGTCATACCAAATATAGGTGGCCTTGTGTTCTTCATGTCATGTAAAATAAACTCCTTGCCTCTCTCCCTTCACTTGTTAAACTCTTAAATTGCCATCTGCATTACTTTAAAGAATTGTACTCAGTGGGAAAGGAGGACAGAAGGGAGAATCATTATGTATTGAACATTTGAAAAGTGCATGCATTTGAGAGTAGAAGCAGCCTCATTCTCTTTAAAGAAGAAAGTTGAAGGAAAGAGGAAAGATTAACAAATAGTTAATTTGTCATGTCTTTATATTTTTATGCATGGTCAATAAGACCATTTCTCTTACACCTATTTTCATTGGCAAAATTCCAGTTTTGTTCATTTAAAAAAAATTTTTTTAAATATCAATTCAACATGATATACCATTTTTATGCAATCATTGTGCAATGGATGAGAAAAACAGGTGTCAGTTTTAAAGGCAACATTTCAATAATATTTAATTAATATGTTCATGAATAAAGAACCAAAAAAATGCTTCAACATTAGAGAAATCATAAAAGGAATTTGAACTTGGATACTGAATTAGAATTGTCCTGGAATTTGGTAATATCCCTAGAACAGAGTATAGCCAGTCAAGTAAGGGAGTTGCCTGTCAGATCCCTCCACTGATAAACATACAAACAAGAACCTGACCAAGGAGAAATGCAGCAGAATTGGGGGTTTTAATCCTTTGTATTGCTAAAGATTTATTTATGGCCAGAGCCTCTTGCTTTAATGATGCTGTGATAGACAGCAAACCATTGCAAGCGTTTAGCCAATGTTGCTGGGAAAAGGGTGAGTTAACTGATAAATTTTTGGTAGCTCATGGAACTCATTCTGATTGGGTGAAATCTGCTTACTGTGGGATGGATTACTGAGCAGTTTAAAATCAAGTGGGATAGAGTTAGTTAGCCACTTGGAGTGGATCAGTTGGAGTTGGGGTTAGGGAGGAGAGTTAACAGAAAACTCCTAGGGAGACACTCTGAAGAGAAAATGATTTGATGAGCCCTGTCTAGAGCAGAGCAAGTGTGTTGTGGCCTCTGCAAATAACAGATTTAGGATGGAGACAGTGAGTCTGGCAAAGAAGTGTCAGAACCTCACTTATTCAAGGAATGGAGAAAAATTTCCTTGTGTGAAACACAGAAACATTCTCAATATGGAAGCTGATTAACCAGTTTAGACATTCTCAATATGGAAGCTGATTAACCAGTTTACAGATACTGTTCTTCTGGAAGATATGGATTTGGCAAAAGGTTTGAGGAGGCACAGAGGTCCCTCAAGCAAGTCAAAATAGGTTAGTGCTCTTGTGGAGAAGAGAATAACAGTCTGGTCAGAGGAATAGGAGGCAGATAAGAAAACCCCTGGTTTTTTAAACATAGGGTGATAGCATAATAAAATCTCAAGTCTGTTTGACCATCCATAAACGAGTTCAAACGAAGGTATAAGGGAATCTAGTAAACTCTGTATCACAGTAAAAGCAGTGAAACATCTCTAACAAGATCAAGCCAAAATAAACCAGGGGAAATAACTCTCCAAACATCTCTAGTGTTGTATAAAAGCAGTTTTGGATATATATTTGAACCTTTCTCTACCAAACCTACCCAAAGTTCACTTGTAAATATCTTTAAAACTGTGGCAAGGGATCTCTTGGTAATCACTGCTTCGATAAACAGGCATAAGCTTCTTTGTCTCAAAACAAACTTATGAAGGCAGGAACATACACCCAAGTTTCATTTTTCCTTCTTAAACACTTGATAGGGATCACCCCCTTTTACTAGGAGCTATTTCCCTCAGGGAAGGACTACTGGTCACTTCTCTCCCATACTAGGGGTTAAAAGTGGCACCTCTGTTCAAGCCCAGCCTTTAAATTTCAAGTTTCAACAATCCACTTGAAAGGGAAATATTTTCTTACCCATTTTCATGGTGTAAGAGCAATATTCGAGTCCAGTAGCATCTTAAAAACCTATTTAATTTCTACGGCATAAGCTTTTGAGAGTCAAAGCTCCCTCTTGAAAGCTTAAACCCTCAAAATCTTCTTGGTCTTTATGGAGATTCTGGAAGTGAATCTTGCTCTTCTACTGCAGACCAATATGGCTACCCACCTGAAACTATTTTCATGATGTGATCCATTTATTTATTTTTGCATTATTGAGTCATATACAGCACAAAGAGGCGTAGGTTTGTGCCCAGGACTGTTGTCCTGAACAAAGCACAGTATTTCCCCTGGGACTGTTACAGAAATTATTTATGTTGTCCCCAAATTTGTGATTGCTCCTCTTAACACTTTTTGTGCAAAATGGCATGAACTGCCTTCTAAACCAGTTTCTTTCTCTTACAGAGATGGAGAGATTAGGTGATGCCACTGGTTATATTTTTCAAGATTTACCTACATGAGTTTTTATAAAACACCTGTCTGCTTTGCATTCTTATTAGACACTGGGGTAGGCACATAGGCTCTAAGTGCAGGGAACAGGTGTTTTCTGCAAAACAGCAGCCTAAAATATCATCCTAATTGAATCTGTAAGTAGCCCAGATTGTTGTTTATATGGGCACATTTTCAGTAAATTGTAGTTAATGCAATATTATTATAGAAACGCGCTTTGTTTATAATGGGTTTTAGTCTAACGTGAAATAGAGTTCATGTGTTTTTTTCCTGTCTTAAACTAGCAAAATGAGTTCTCCATTTATAAAATTATAAATATCCATTGGCATTCTCAGCATCCACAGCTCCCTTGTGAAAATAAATGTGAGTAGAATAATTTCATTTCCATTTTCACTCGCTATACTCAGCACAAACAAGTGATAAAATAATGAAAGTTCTATTATGTTACCTGAGGCAAAAACTAGAAAATCCCCATCTGGTCATGTCATGCTCATTTTTCTATAAGCATTTATTATTTTAAAAATAAAAAATGTTACATAGAATATGATCCTTCTCCCTGGACTATGGAGCTGCTGTTGGAACAAGCAAAGGTGAGTGATACCACCGATCCAGATAAAGTGATGACCACTCATTTTGAAGCACTGGCTGCAACTCTGCCATTTGGAAGATGGAGTAGAAGTATACAAGCTTTTCATGCAGGTTCTGTCCCTGGCACCTCCAGTTAAAAGGATCTTGGGTAATAGGAGATGGGAAAGATATTTCTGTACTTGAGATTTTAGACAGTTGTTGCTATGCAGACTGGACAATACTGACCTAGATAGATCAGTGGTACACAACTTCTTCATATAGATAGATCATGGTGGGCAGCTGTGTTGGTCTGATGCAATAGAACAAAGTTAGAGTCCAATGGCACCTTAAAGGTCCTAAAGGTACCATTGGACTCTAACTTCTTCATATGTTCATCTGTGAGTCTTAAATACTTACTGTGAGGGAGTATCACCAAAAACATCTACATGGAACCTAAAAGCCTTTTTGGTTGAATTAAAACAAGAAATGAACCACTGTTTCATGGTACTGAGTGGTGAGTGTACTTTCCCTCCGGCATCCACCGCTTTCAGAGCCCGGGATTCTGACTAAAGTAAAAAAATCAAAGGTTTATGGATTTATTCCAGACTCAATGCGCAAACCTTGCTTTCCCAGCCAATAATGGCTTGATCACTCTAGCTGAAAACTTTATTTGAAAGTAGTCTAACTAAACATGGGAAAATAAGACATAAAAGAGTCAGAGAGACACAAATCACAGTGGCATATGTAAAAGATATTAGGATTAAATAAGAACACATGGCTCTTCTACTCTTCCTAAGTCAAACCTAAGAATGAATCCAAATGCTAAGTGTAATGTATTCATAGCTGCCATGAGTACATTAGGATGTGTGTGAAACATCCCATTGGGAAGCTATGTTAAGCTTCGTCTTGGACAGGGGATTCAAGTCCAAGACTAACGACCCAATCACATTCAAGCAAGCTGCAAGCGGGAACGTTTGTGATTGGTCCTTATGTGCTCAACCTGATAGGTTGATTTGTGTATAGTAGGAGTGGCTACATTAGCCGGGAATGTTTAAATACCGAGCAGTTTCAATGGACAAACTGTTCGGGCTATCAGATGTTGTACCGTGTCGAAGAAGTGAACAAAGAGCTGAATAAACTTGAGTTTTGCTGAAATCACTCTCCGACTCATTGTTAAGCGCCGGACTTAACAATTGGCGACGAGGATGGGATTTAGTGCGGGTAGGCAGCCCCGCTAACCCAGACCACGACGGACAACGCAGAGCAGCAGCTCGCCGTGGCCAGTCAGCAACAGGCACCACCAGATCCGGTGGCAGCGATTGCACCGATGGCCAATAGCCCGAAGTTCGAGCCGTTCGAACCAGCGTCCGAAGATTGGGAGTCATACCTGTCAAGGTTCAGCTTCCATCTCGAGGCGCATGATGTAACGACGGAGGCGAAGAAGCGGGCGACCCTCCTGAGCTCGTGTGGAAAGAGCGCGTTCGACATCGCCCGGTCCCTGGTGGCGCCAGCGGACATCAAGACCGTCTCCTACAAGGACCTGACCGAGAAGCTCCAGGCGCATTTCTCCCCACAGCCCTCGGAGATTGCGTGCCGGCATGCCTTCTATAAGAGGGGTCAGGCTCCTAACGAATTGGTGGCGGAGTATGTGGCGGCCCTACGGAAAGCTGCGAGGCCCTGCAACTTCGCTGACGTGGAAGAAGCCCTCTGTGACCGGCTGGTGTGCGGCATGAGGGATGAACGACTGCAACAGCGGTTGTTCGCTAAGAAAACCTTGACGTGGACAGAGGCCTACACAGAGGCCATCGCCGCCGAGGCAGCCGACAAATCGACCCGTGAGGTGCATCAGCGTGCAGCAGCTACCGAGCTGCACGTCCACCACCAGGGGGCCAATAGCGAGAGCGAGGGCGATAAAAGTGACGTCTGTATCGTGAAAGGGCGAGCGGACAAGTGGACACCAGTGAAGACTTCCAGCAACCCAGCCTGCACCGGTTGTGGCGGGAAGCACCCCCGAGAACAATGCTGGACGAAGGACGTCACTTGCCGAACGTGCGGAAAGAAGGGCCACATCGCTCGTGTCTGCAGAGCGCCCAAAGGTTCCGCGCCAACAGCATCACCCCGGAGTCAACGCTCGCGAGCAGCACACCGTGAGGACAGCAGCCAGACGACCTCGAGCCTGTCTACAGAGCCCTCGGTTCGCTACGTTGGAGGAACGGGGAAGATCCACATGACCGTCAGCCTCGACGGAGTTCCCTGCAGCATGGAGGTCGACTCCGGATCATCGGTGACCGTCCTGTCCTCACACGCATGGCAGCGAATGTTCCCGACCTGGAGCAGGCGGCGTTTGAAGGCCGCAGATACCCAGGTGTCCGACTTCCAGGGGAGGCGCATTCCTCTGGCGGGGAGGGATACCTTTATGGTTGAATTTAAGGGCAAGTGTGTTGAGTTATCTTGCTTGATTGCTGAGGGGAACCGAGTAAACTTGCTCGGATTGGAGTGGTTTGAACATTATTGGCATTACTGGGGTGAATGCAGTGTTGGAAAATAAATGGTCTGTACTGTATAAAGATTTCCCTGATGTGTTTGGGGGTGGTCTTGGAAGGTACAAGGGCCCCCCAGTGTCTTTCGAACTCGATCCCTCTGTAACCCCAATCCGTTTGAAATATCGGAAGGTGCCTATTCCGCTTAGGCCGCGGATCGAAGCCGAGTTAGACAAACTCATTGCCCAGGGAGTGTTGGAGCCGGTCCCATTCAGCAAATGGGAGACTCCGATAGTC
>NW_015172033.1:0-41274 GCF_001447785.1 Gekko japonicus | reverse complement strand
GAACTCTCAGGTTGGGGCAAGTGCTGCTCTGTATTCTTGGTGCTTGGGGGGGGGCAACAGTGGGAGGGCTTCTAGTGTCCTGGCCCCACTGCTGGACCTCCTGATGGCACCTGGTATTTTTTGGGCACTGTTTGACAGAGTGTTGGACTAGATGGGCCATTGGCCTGATCCAACATTGGCTTCTCTTATGTTCTTATGTTAACGAAAAGGGAAACTGTAACCAAGAAATCAGAAGGAGATTGAGACTGAGAAAGGCAGCCATGAAGGAGCTCAAAAAGATTTTTTAAGTGTACAGGTGTGTAGCTGTCGACCACATTGACTTATGCCATAGTATTCTCCTTTGCTATGTATAGGTATGAAAGATGGACAATGAAGAAAGTTGATTCATTTGAACTGTGGTGTTGGAAGAGAATTTTGTGGATACCATAGATTGCCAAAAACACAAATAAGTGGGTTCTAGATCAAATGAAGTCTGAACTCTTTCTAGAAGCTAAAATGACTAAACTGAGGCTTTTGTAGTGTGGTCCTGTTATGATGAGACAAGAGTCACTGGGAAAAAACCCAATAATGCTAACAAAATCTGAAGGCAGCAGGAAAAGAGAAAGACCCATCATGCAATGGATTGACTCAATAAAGAAAGCCATGGCCTTCAGTTTCCAAGGCCTGAGCAAGCCTGTTAACGATAGCATGTTTTGTTTGTTTTTTTAAATAGTTTTTATTTTATAAAAGACAAACAAAACAT
The DNA here is from genome assembly GCF_001447785.1 of Gekko japonicus. NCBI lineage: Eukaryota > Metazoa > Chordata > Lepidosauria > Squamata > Gekkonidae > Gekko > Gekko japonicus. The sequence goes on along the minus strand of NW_015172033.1, from coordinate 40,532 downwards.
ACAAACATACATACATACGTATGTACATAAAGTCAGGGATTAGAATTACATCATTGTTTTGCCTAGTTGGTAGCCTCATACATTGTCCAGTTATATTTTTTACCTTTTTCTACCTTATAATTTTTGTATATATCTCTTGCATATAGTTAAATATATAGTTCACCTTTTCTTCTGTTTTGGTTATATGTCTATAGAGTTTATAAAATCTTGGCCATGTATTCTCAAAGCTTCTTTCATTATGTCTTCTCAAAAGTGAAGTTAAATTGTCCATCTCTGCTGTTTCAAGTATTTCAAGTATTTTATTTACCATTTCTTCTCCAATATTTAGCAGATAGTATTCTTGCAGTAGTCACTACATGTATAATAAGATACAAATTTTGCTTTTTATTTTTTTCTGGTATTATAGTCAATAAAAACAATTCAGGTATATAAAGTATAGTAGTTTTTAACATGTTTTGTAATAATTCTCGGATACAAGACCTATATTTTTTAACTTTGTCACATGTCCACCACATATGAAAAAAGAAACAACATTTTTTTGGACATTTCCAACATTCGTTTGGTAGGTCAGGGTAAATTTTTGCTAATTTTTCTTGTGAGCAAAAATACTACTTTGTGAGTAGCTCACAGTAACTCAGCCTAGAGGGAACACTGCCTATGAGGTAGGTGGGGCTGAGACAGCTCTTTCAAGAATTGTTCTTGAGAACTCTGAGAGAACTGTGAGTGACCCAAGGTCATGCCAGCAGCTGCATGTGGAGGAGTGGGGAATCAAACCTGGTTATCCCATATTAGCATCTATGCTCCTAATCACTAGACCAAACTGTTTATAGTGTGCATAATGAAAGCCTACTTTTGAAATGTAGCCTATGTTGCAGTAGTTTTTAATACTGGAGTGAGAGCCCGATGTGAAAAAGTGGTGTTCTTCCCCATCAGTCTAACATGCCTTTGAATGAGCCATGCCAAGGAAGGACGTGGTGTTCCCAAACTGTGTGTTATCAACTCTATATCTGTTATTCAAAGGACTCTGTGTGGAAAACAAATGGACATGTGTTGCATTTCCTAAGTGCTTGTTTTTATATTGTCTTTTTTAAATAACTTTTATTTTGCTTTTCATTGAACATTACATCTTTACAGATTACATATATTTTCAGAGTCTTTCATTCCTCCATCCTATTTATCCAATTATAAACACTTTTCCATCTTTCACTTTGTACCGTATTACTTTTCCCCTGTAGTTTTTGTAATGTATTCATAGCTGCCATGAGTACATTAGGATGTGTGTGAAACATCCCATTGGGAAGCTATGTTAAGCTTCGTCTTGGACAGGGGATTCAAGTCCAAGACTAACGACCCAATCACATTCAAGCAAGCTGCAAGCGGGAACGTTTGTGATTGGTCCTTATGTGCTCAACCTGATAGGTTGATTTGTGTATAGTAGGAGTGGCTACATTAGCCGGGAATGTTTAAATACCGAGCAGTTTCAATGGACAAACTGTTCGGGCTATCAGATGTTGTACCGTGTCGAAGAAGTGAACAAAGAGCTGAATAAACTTGAGTTTTGCTGAAATCACTCTCCGACTCATTGTTAAGCGCCGGACTTAACACTAAGTCTCTTACCAAAGCACATGCAGGAATCCAGATCTGAGTAGTGCATAAGTCACGTGACACTGAGAGCTTACAGGCTGGACACAAGACAGGTCCAGTTGGAACCAAAGAGGTGACCAGAGTCTTCTACTGTCTCTCTGAGGCCTTCTGAAATTCTCTCACAGTCTGCTGTCTGTCTGTGCTGCTGCTGCTGCTGCTCTTCTGGCTTTTTTTGTGTTCCACAGAGCAAACAAAATATGGTACACAGTGTAGAAAAATTACACTAACGAAGGAAAACAACTGTGATGAAGACGCTAAGATAAATCATGCCGTACTGCAAAAATCAGAAAATATATGCTTTTAAAGTAAATAATCAATAATGTATGCAGTCTTTTTTACAGTATATGGTGCCAAAATACAGCATAAAGAATTGAATTCAAACGAAGCAAAAAGATGTTAACGACATGCTCCGTAATGTCCTGTGTCGTTTCGAAGTTCCTTCTTCCAAACAAAATTGTGTCTACAAATAAACATTTTGCAAACATTTTACAATGTTACTCAAGGATACTTGGAAATCATGTAACCTAATAAAATGTAAACACAATACTCATACATACAATTTGTCTCCAGTTCTTGTCTTATATACAGAGATAGAAATAAAGCCTGACGCTTACAAACTTCTTCTTCATTGATCTACAAGAAATTAATTAACAAACCATTACTATCAAAGTATTGTTCTACACTATACATTATCAAAATTATAAAAATAACCAAAAACAAAATGCAATTGCAAGTAGAGAATTCATTTCGGGCAAAATACAGTCAAATGGAATGCCTTAACAGGTGTTACACATTAATCATTTTATACACATAGAACAATTCCACCCTTCATATCCTGAAATTACTTACATTTAGGAACTTAGAAAAGACTTACATAGGCAGGAAAATCCACACTGGAAGGGAGGCATTTTAGAGGCGGAGCTAAAAGAAGCACAGGAGCGTGATCTTATGGTCCCCCGCGGCTCTGTCCTCAGGCCGTCGGCAGCCGATCGCACCAGGGAGGCAACAGCATAGTCCCAGCAAGGCAACATGGTAGTACTGCATTACTGTGCATGCGTGGGTCGCGGACGGCTGCTGGATGCCATGGGCTACCGGTGCGTCTCCGATCAGACGCCCACCTGTGCCGCACATTTACCGGAAGCTACTACATTTTCCCCAGTGCCTTTTAAATCCGCTTCTTCAGGCCAACAGTACGGGTTGGAAACGGTTCTGGTATACTTCCCAGATGTTGTGGTATGATCGCACCCATTTGATGCGCCCTCAATCCATCCCTTTCATGGGGCAAATCCTCTGTGTGACCAGGACCATTGAGGAACAAAATAATCTTAAATCTACCTAACATAGAGCCTCCAGCTCACACATTTTTGTCTTAGCTCAGGAAAGATGGCTCCAGAGCAAACTAGTTTATGCAGAAGCCAAATTGCTCACTCACAGCTTTAATGCCAGTAGCTAAAAAAGTAGATTTTTGTATCACAAGTTTCCACAGCTTAAAGGCAGCATTGCCTACAACTCTCTTGAGGCTCCTCAGGTCACTCTGTTCTCTATCTGGTTTATGCCAGCTCAATAAATTTCTCAAGAACTCTAACTGAGCATTAAGACAATGAGAAATAGAATTGCCTGGTTGAAGCTGTTAGAAAATTTTAAGCAGATTTAATGAACCATATATAATTCAAGCTAATTGATGCTAAATAATCAAACAAGATCTGTAAGAATGCAGAACATTCTCCATACCATACATATTGTCATTAGATTCCACAACAAAAGGATTTGAAGAGCCTTCCCTATAAAGAAAGGATAAAGCGTTTTAGGTTGTTTGCCTTAGAAAAATGATAGCTAAGAGGTGGGGGTTGGGAAAACATGGTCAAAATTAATTAAATTATTGACAGAGTTAGGACAGGACATCTTCTCCAATTTCCAGTGCTAGAATTCTGGGTAACTCAAAAAAACCAACTGGTAGTAGGTTCAAGACAGACAGAAATGATCCTCCACGCATTATTAACGTATGAAATTTGCTGGATGTGAATATTTCTTATTTTTTCCTGGCTGATAGTCAAGCAGGGGACCACAATTCATCTAGGTTTTATGTTGTACTCTAAATACTGCAGGGCAATTGATACACATGGAGAAAATGCAGTTTATCCCAAATGATAGTTGCTTGGAGTTAGAGTCCATGGAGCACCACTCCATTTAATGAGCATTCTAGTTATTAAATGGGAAGCTAGATAAAGTCAGATCTGGTGTTTGTGGCTCTGTGGGTTTACCTAGCCGGGCAGATATTCTCTGTTGTCCCATCCATAAGACTTATCAATAGCCAAGCCTCACGATGATCCACAGCAGAAACTAACTTTCAGTCTAATCATCTAAATATAACTCTGTACTCTGTACACCCTCACTAGACAACACTTAGACACCAAAAGCATACACACCTGATTCCGCACATTAGCATAGGACATAGTAAGATCTTTGAGACAGGCACTGTGCTTCTTAAAGGAGCATTAAAGAACACAATACTTCTATCACATGCCAGCTTAATCACCACAACACACACTTTTAATTTCCGCTAATGCAGGAGTTTAACTTTCCCATTTTCCAGCCCATTTACAATCTCTAATAGATTTTAAAAAAGGCTTCTGATGAGGTGTTAATAAGGTGTTAACAAATCGAAAGAAAGTGAGGATGGCTGTTAAAGTGTCTTTAATAGGGTTACCATATTCTGAGAAGCAAAAAAGAGGGCATATTTCCTGATTACTTCAAACAAGTGAACACTATGACCAATCTCATTTTAAATACCCCTACTATTTAAACTGTGATAATTGCTACTAACTAGGAATACTCCTAACTTTCCAACCCAAAAAGCTCAGAAAGGATGGCTCCAGAGCCAACTAATTAATGCAGTAGCCAAATCTCTTGCTCACAATGTCAGTAGCTCACAAAGTAGAATTTTTCCTCCCAAGACTCCACAGCTTAGAGCGAGCGTTGGCTGGCATTCCAAGGTTTTTGTTGTGACCATTAAAATCTGTCATGATTTGGGACCCATGTACCTGAAATACTGCCTTTTCCTGTATAAATAGTTTAGCTCATCTCACCAATTCCTCATCACTGGATGGTGGCAGCATGTTCTAGGGCTTTGTCAGGGTTTTAAGTTGTTATTCATTGCTGTGATGATATGGGTGTCTTATGGTAGGGGAAAGTGTTCTAAAACATTTACAATAATTTGATAATAAATAATAATCCATTTTGCCATTACTTTAAGCACAAATTACAAAATACAAATCGAGAAGAATCACTGATCCTGACATTATTAGTGCCCATCTGGTACAACATTCTGGCAGTTCAGCTCTGCAAAATCCAAAGAGAAATTCAGCAAGAGAATTTTAAGCATATTAAAGTAGATTTTTCTTCTCGGGCTTACTCATAGAGAAGCAACGTGAGGCATATAGGAGGGGGAGGCATCAAACGGAAAGTTAATTAAAGTGATGACTATGCCAGACACAAGGTTGCCTGAAGCTCTGTTTATTGTAGCAGATACAACTTAGAAGGTCAAACTCTAACACTCGATTGCAGAAGACAGAAGTGATGATTTAACAGGCTGGTTTTCAGTATTTGTGTGTGGGTTTTCTTTTGTTTTTGTTTTGGGAGTCATACTGTCAAGGATGAATGCAAAAGACTTTTTTATTCGCTGAGATTTATCATCTCAGCCAAGATCACTTCTTGGTACTCTAAGTTTAAACATCAAGATGGGCTGGAGAATGTTTTAATATATAAATTCTTCCTGTGGGGGAGAATCCCCCTGTTAACAAGATTTCAATTAATGCCATGAGCCGTATTAGATAATAGATCTCAAAGAACACCTTCCAATCTACAGCACTGAGTTTCCAGCAGAGGTGACGTTAAATAGTTCTGTTTATTCTTTACTTATTCTTCTACCCAAGGGAGAGGGTCAGATTTCTCCTAGAATTTTTGTAACAGTGACAGCACTGATATAATTAGAAAAAAGGTCAAATCACTAATTAAGATACAGAGTTTGATCGAAGGCAGTTACTTTTGCAACTGGTTCTTCCTAACGCTTTAAAAACTTGATGGATGCACGTGATCACTAATTAATCACTAATGGATGCACTTAATCACTAATTAAGATACAGAGTTTGATCGAAGGCAGTTACTTTTGCAACTGGTTCTTCCTAACGCTTTAAAAACTTGATGGATGCACGTGAGCTTGCTTCTGGGCACAATTCAAAGAACTGCCTCCTCCCAAACTGTACAGCCCACCAGTTAATATCTGCCTCACAATCCCTGATCTCTGTGCTCCTGCCTTCAAAGGTGAGGTGAGTGGCAATCAGACATCGCTTTTTCAGTGGTGGCACCTTGCCAATGCAATGTCCTTCCCTCTGAGACTTACCTGGTGCCTACCATGCTCTCTTTTGGTGCCAAAGCAAATATTTCTGTCATAGCAGGCAGGAAGGCCTGTGTGCATGCATATGTCAGTGAGGGCTCTCTCCCTTCTCCCCCCCCCTCCCACTAGGTACTTAAGATGGCCATCACCCAAACTCTCTCATTTACCAGTTGTTTGTGGCACCGGTAGGGTTTTGTGTGCATGCATGGAGTGTGGATTCTCCTAACTCCTACTCCTGTCTGCACCCAACCCAGCATAACTGGGAGACTGTAACATTTGTTGAGCAAATGACTAGACACACATGTGAGGCTCTTCGGACACAGTATGAGTTCTTTTAAAAAAAAAGAAAAGTTAAGTTTATTTAATACATTCTACATACATATCATTCCCCAAAAAATGAAAATGAAAAAAATAAAATATTTTGGGGTGTGCAGTAAACTTTAACAGTAAATTCATTAAAACAGACTCATACAATCAAGGGAAGTATCAACAGGAAATCAGGGCAGGGAAGGTCAACATTACATCTCATGTTTGATCAGAAAATTGCCCTACAAAATATTTTGGAATCTCCCCAGGATTCCAGGGGAGGACCTCTTCTACACCCCCCTTCCCTGAAATACCTGGGACCTGCCAACAAGAGAATAGAAAAAACTCCAGTTTCACAGACAAACTAAGGGGGGAAAGGAAGAGGCCAGAGCAATGGGCTCACCATCCCAAATTCATATACAGACTAATGGGGAAAAGGGGGAAAGGCCATAGGCAGAGGGCTCACCTTCCCCAAACCATTTATCAGATAAAAATGACAGGTAAGACGAATGACTCTACAAGAAGAATTTACTAGACCATCCCCTAGCATAGTGCCTTCATTACAGGGGAAGAAAAAGACGATTATTTAGGAACAATTCTAATACTTTATTTAATAACATTTCTACTAACTGTATTCATGGCTGCCACCCTTTCAATTTTTGGTTGTTTTTTTTTAGGAGCCACAATCTGGATACAGAGCTATTACTATATACTTCTGTCCTTCTTTGTCCTTGTATTCCCCAGGCACTTTCGGATTTATTTAATTCTTAATATGTTCCAATTCCTATTCTTGTAATACATCCTCAGAAGGATTATGTTGGATTTTATGGTTCCTAATCCATTCTTCCTGCCATGCTAGAATCTTCTTCATAGCCTCCCTGCATCTCTCAGCCTTCAGTTTTCTCTTCCCAGTATCAGGACTTTTCGGACTTTCCAGGGACACAGTCTGAGTTCTTAATACAGAAAGATCTTTATTCATAATAATACAGCTTTGAACTCTAGAGCCCAAGTACATAAGGAATAGCACTTAAGGAATATTGCAGAACTAAGAAAGAAAATAAAACATTTGTGCTAGTCTAATCTTTAGAGAAACAAAAATTACCTTTGGCATCCCCCTCTGAGGGGTGGGCAGAAGTCTGCTCAAACTTAGGCTATAGAGGCTGTTTCATCAGCTTGAGTAGCTCTTTGCATGCCACTAAAAGAGTGTTCAAATCTTTTAACCCTTTCTTCCCTAACTGGGTTGGAGTCCACTTACCCGGTCCTGAGATTGGAGAGTGATGGCTTTGTGAGCACTCCTTTCTCCAATCAACTTGGACTGCATGACTCCCTTCTTTATTGCTCAGCACAGGTTATCCAAAAAGCCAATCACCTTGCCCCTTCCTGGCAGTTGGGCAAATGGCTATCTTCACAGGAAACTCATCTCTATTTAGCTGGCAATTTGAGCAGTTTATTACTCCTGCCAGGGCTCTTTTTGTAGAAAAAGCCCAGCAGGAACTCATTAGCATAATAGGCCACACCCAACAGCAGAAACTCATTAGCATATTAGGCCATGCCCCTGACAGCACAGCTCATTAGCACATTAGGATGCACCCCCATGTTACCAGAAGTGTGGCCATCCAGCCACACCCACCTTTTGCTTGCTATTCTGTTTACCTTGTTTGTTGTCAAAACCCAGGGCCTTTTTTGGTAGCAGGAACTCCTTTGCATGTTAGGCCACACATCCCTAATGTAGCCAATCCTAATGAATTTCTGCTGTTGGGTGTGGCCTGTTATGCTAATGAGTTCCTGATGAGTGTGGCCAACTTGGGAGCCAGCCGGAACTCAGTTCCTGTGCGTTCCTGCCCAAAAATAGCCCTGCTCCTGTCCCTGGGAAAGAGCGTTCATCCCAGAAATCCAGGCCCCCTGCATGTAATTCAAGGTACCTTGCAGCTCCCTGTGACAACAGTTTCTGGTTGCCAATGGCTAAAGTAATATATTGTAATATTATATTTAGTAATATAAATCCAAGGTCTTATGCCCAAATACCTGGATGGATAGTGCTATAATCAGCAGATATTGCTTTGAATGGAGGGGGAAGAGCATAGAAAGGAGCATACTGTTAAAATCACCCAGGTACTTTATGTAGAGAGATATTAGCATTGGACTAAGAATGGATCCAACAAACCGGTAGAAAGTAGAGGAAGGGGTTCTCCCGATGGGAGAATAGCCACAGAAGTTTAGAGCATTGGGGGGAGGGGGAAAGCAAACAAATATAAAGTAGAGAAGCCAAGGGAGAAAAAGGCAGTGTAATGATCTTTGAGCGCAGGTTTGGTGGAGTGTGAAGGATAAAAGCTCAATTTCCAGAGGTCAAAAGAGGAACTGAAGAAAGAAAGATGAGACATTGGGAGGAAATAACACATTGTTTGGAGACAAAGGAAATTCATTAATAGATTTTATCAGGGAGTAGAAGATAATGGCAAAAGAGATTATACTTAATTTGAACATAACCTGAAGAAATTATTAAGAGCAAGGCATGCTAATACAGAAAGTGGAATGGTAGAGTAATTAGACAATAATGAATTTTATCACTATATATTAAAATAGTTTCATCTTGTTACTTTATAGAACTAGGAGAAAAATCTTCAAATGGCATTTGTCACAGGCATTGAGGAATTGCAGTAATCTAAGAGCAACATAACAGCAAGGTCAACATGCTGAACAAAAATGACCAAATTAATTTTTAAAAACATTTAAAGTTATTTGTATTTAGACTTTTTCTTCTCAGCTGAAGGAATCAATATATATTTATATACCTTGTGCTGCATTCCTGAAAGTCCCAGACTTCAAACTTTATGTTTTCTGAGGATACCTTTTTCAAAATCTATCTATCCATCCATCTATCTAATGCCCACCTTTCTGCTCAATGGGGACCCAAGCTGGTTTACATAATTCTCTTTTCTTCCATTTTATCCTCAACACAATCCTCTGAGGTAGTTTAAGGTGAGAGTATTTGGCAGGCCCAAGGTATTCCAGCAAGCTTCCATGGCAGAGTTGGAATTTGAATACAGATAATCATAAACCACATTTCTGCAGTTCAGTTTGCAGTTCATGGCTGAACTACAAACTGAACCACAAACCTACATGAACCAATATGCTGGTTCTCTGAGCCATTTAAACCCTCTGGATCTGCTTCCTGCCACTTCAAGGAGGGAGCAGAAGTGGAGGGTATAAATGGCTCCGAGAAATGGCTCTGGGGGGAGCAGAACTGGGGAGTTTAAAAGGCTCAGAGCCATTTAAACCTAACAGCTTTTTTTGTGAAGAGCAGAAAACAAAGGTTTAAATGGCATCAAAGTTAATGGAAGTTCATGGTTTTCATGTTAACAAACATGGGTTCATGAACCACGAAGTGGTCAAAGTTCGTCACAAATTTTCATTCATGAGCTGATTCATGCCCATCCCTAGATTTGAGCCTAAGTGTCCCAGATCCTAGTTCAACACTCTAATCATTACTCCAGTCTGGCTCTCAACATGACCTGATCTTCACAACTTTCTCCATTTATTTAATAATTCTTGCCAGCAGCAAGTTACATCAGGCAAAATGCTGTGGCATTTCTTTAAGTACAATCCAGAACCAAAACCTGATTCCATATATATTACATGGAAAAGAGAAGACACTGAAGCACAGATCACCTCAGCAATAGTACTGCAATCATATCAAGAAGTTGGAAATAGCAATATTCCATTTTCTACATAGGAAACCCCAAGCTAAAATAGTCACTTGCTCATCACTACTTACGATCATTTCAGACTAGAAGTGCTGAGAAGCAATTCAACTTTGTACTCCTCTGCTGTAATTCCTGGAGAGGAGTTTATCCAGAGGGTGATGTACAAGTCTTTGATTTATTACAGTTCATTGCAGATTGCATTGTTTATGGGGTGAACCACTCTGAAAGAAATTTTGGACATTTTACAAAAGTAAAGGAATCTGGGAGAGCAATTGCCTCATGCTTCCAATTTCTCCACATTACTCTACAATTGCTTGCACTTTGGGAGCATATACATTTCCCTTCTAGGGGAGATTAAAAGAACAATTTCATATCAACATGATATGACAAGGTGCAGGCAAGTTGGGCCCTTGCCTGTCACACATCCTTTCATAGTGTCAAACACCCAAAGTTGCTCCTATTGACTCCACAGCTGAAAAAGAATTCAGTCTTAGAAATGTGGCCCACACATAGGTCCTTTAGCAGCCATTTTGCAGAGGTTGGAGGGTGCTATTTGTATGTGAGCTCAACTTTCTTGTAGCAGTGAACATCTTCAATGCCCAGGCATTCCTTGCCATTTGAAAATGACTACAAACTATGCACAAAGAGGGCAGCAACTATATCTTTAATTGTAGATTATCTAAAACTACATGTGAGAGCCAGTCTGGTGTAGTGGTTAAGTGCACAGACTCTAATCTGGGAGAACCGGGTTTGATTCCCCACTCCCCCACTTGCACCTGCTGATGTGACCTTGGGTCAGTCACAAGCTCTGGCACAGCTGTCCTTGAAAAAGAGCAGTTTCTGCCAGAGTTCTCTCAGCCCCACCCACCCCACAGGGTGTCTGTTGTGGGGAGGGGAAGGGAAAGGAGTTTGTAAGCCGCTCTGAGACTCCAAGTGAAGGGCGGGGTATAAATCCAATCTCCTCCTCCTCCTCCTCCTCATGTACCATGGGAATTAATTGCATGTGAAAGTTCAGGGCAATCTTATTCTCAGCAGAAAATATGTATGTTTACCAGAAGGCACATATACAGTTTGTGTAACCTTAAAAGGGCATGGGTCTAATTTTCCAATATCCTCTTTGACAGTAGCAATGCTTAGATAGTAATACTAACTTTTTTATTTACATTGTACATGGCTGTGAATACTTACTTGTGCCAAAGCAAATACCTATATCATCTCTTGAACAAATTTCAGATGAGTTGTTTCCTGATTCATCTCCCCAGGCTGTGAAAGTCTACAGCTTGATACAGTCTTAATCTGTGGCATCTTTATATGTGGATATCAATTCCTGTTCAAGCTAACAAGATGTTTAACAAATTCTAGCCAAAGCTGCATTTTATTTATGTGTCTGTTTATATATGGATTGCCATGATTCTAAATTCCACTTCACTGAGCACTGAAATGTACATGCATTTGTATATATGATATCCTCTTGATAAGATGGTATGTATGTATATCAGGTCCATGGAACTCACTGTGAATGATATAGTTCATTGTTTATGTATAGCAGATCACTAGGGACTTAATAATTCTCCTGTTTTTGCCACTTGCCTAGGGCTGCAATCATACGCACAATTAGACCTGACATAGGTGTGAATGCCGGGTGGATTTAAAGGGTGCAATCAGACAACAACATCTGGGAAGTGCCCTGTAGCCATCGGCATCCCATTCTGCTCCGCCGCAGAAGTGGAGTTAAAAGACACAGGGGGAAATCCAGTAGTAAATGGGTTGTGATGGGCCACGGATGGACTTTCCTGTGTCGGATCGCTCCAGCGCGGTCTCATGAGGTCAGAATGGTCTGATCAGGCCATCCCAACTCTGTGTTGTTGTTTTTCCTTCCTATGCGCATCATCGCAAACACCATAGGGAGCCCTCAGTGCGGAGGTGTGATTCATCGACCCCTCGTTTAAGTGCATGGGAAACAAACTGCACACAAAAAATGACTTACCCACAGTTGCGTCTGATTACACACTGACAGACTGTGCCCACAGCTTCAAAGGGAGGTGTGATTGTGCAACTGTGGGTCAAATTTCTCCAGAGGAAACAGCCTCACACACAAACACACACCCGTTTTATCTGGCGTGTGTGACCACACCCTACGTTTGCCATAATGGGTGATTATCAAGCATTCTGCAGGTACATATGTGTTTCAACAACTTGGTTGGTGACAATAAGTCATGCAAGTCTGATGTGTGTGTGTGTGTAATTTGATACAACACATCCAAAATCAAATCACCTTCTCAGCTGTTTGCTCTGTGGTTTTAAGTCTCATTCACTTGTAATTGCTGGGTGGTGATACATTTGGTCATTGTGGACAACTGTTCCTTGACATTAGTCATCTGTTTCAGCAGGGGCGCAGAGATTCTGCCAACATTTTTAGCCAGCTCGGTGGTTCCTTCCGGTCTTGGGCTCTGCCCTTTCGCTTTTAAAAGTTTCTCCTTCTCCGTCTTCTTCCCCGGCATCTTTTATCGATTGTTTACTTTTGCCACAGTTTCTAAAGTCTCTGAGGTGGGGAGCTTTCTTTTTAGATTGTCAAAGACGCTTTAATCTGACTCACGTTCATATTGCACCTGTCTCCCCCCCCCCCCCCCCCCCCCCCGTTTTTCTGCTTAAAAGTTCATGCGCATGGGAGGGCCCCCTCCCCCAGCTCGCTTCAATTCTCAGTTCATGGGGTGGGGAACTTTCTTTATAGATTGTCAAAGATGCTTTAATCTGACTCACGTTTATATTGGTCTTCCAACCTCACTTAGTCTCAGATTCAACCGCTCGATCCCCAGCACTTGTCCCGGTCAGTGTCACTAGGTTCCATACGGACACTCGCAGGAGGGACCATCAGAGCAAAAAGGTGCCTCAATGCCCCAGCGTTGCGCTGGCGAAGAGGCGACCTCTCGAAAGCCCCATGGCTAGAAGCCCTTCGCCGAGCCCCTTGGGGGGCAACGAGCCTGCGTACCCCCTCCTTCCCGCTCCTGCGCAGCTCACATCCACGGGAGGTCCAGGAGATGCGACTGCTCAGTGTGCCGCCATCCACCGAAAGTCTGTTTTGGTCTCTTTGATTGATGACCTCTAACAAGAACTAGACAGGGGAATGTAACCCTGGTAGTTCTGCTGGATTTCTCAGTGCCTTCAGTACTATAAACCATAGCATCCTACTGAGCCATGTCTCAACACTGGGACTAAGAGACATTGTGGTATGATGGTTTGAATCCTATCTGGTGGAGTTGGTCTCAGAAGCTGGTGTTGAGGGAATCATGCTCTACCTCATGGCCTTTGGCCTGTATGGTTCTCCAGGGTTTGATCTAATCCCATACTATTTAATAGCTATATAAAGCCACTGAGAGAGGTCAACAGGCAGTATGGGCTGGAGCGTCACCAATATGTTGTATTTTCGGTGGCGGCTCCTACCTGGTGGAAGGAGCTCCCGGAAGAGATCGGGGCTTTGTGGGACCTCTGTCAGTTCCGCAGGGCCTGCAAGGCAGAGCTCTTCCGCCAGGCGTTCGAGTAGGAGCTGCCACTATTTTACCATCACTATTTTACCATCATCAGCTCTTGGCCCTGGGAAGAGAGAACAACAGCGCCACATGGAACTTCAGTACTGATTGGGTGTGCCATCTGGGACGTCATCTTCATAGAAGATCTTGTTTGAACGTCTAGAGCACTTAATAGTTTGTAACTTATGTTGTTATATTGTAGTGATTTTTTAATATGTTTTTAATCTGTTTTATGTGTTGGCTTTGCCTGTCTGTGAGCCGCCCTGAGCCTGCGTTGCGGGGAGGGCGGGCTATAAATTGAAATTATAAATATAAATAAATAAAAATTCTTATGTAATAAATAAACTGTGGCATTTAGGGATTTCAGCTTAAATGAATACTAGTGCTGAATTGCACTATTCAGATGTTGCAATGAGAAGGTATGAGTCATAAAGTCCAAACTGATTTCCAGTTTCTTAAACCAGTGTCAAAGAACATTTCACAGCTTGTTCATCTCCGTTGAGCTGTACAAACTGCACCACTGCCATGTCTGTAGAGTAATCCCTCGGTTTTGTTTTTTCTCTCTTTGTATTCTGCAAAGGAAACCATTGTGTGCGAGTACAACATAAGGTCTGGAATGGGACGCTGAATGAGAAAGCCAGACATTTTCTATTATGGAAGACTCGAAGGTTGCAAAGGATTTAAATATAAACTAACTGGGTAACTCTGGTACTTGGGACAATATGAGTGAGATGGATTAATGGGAATTCTCGGGTGAATGGTGAAGGAGGGCATATCCTTAATTTCTCCAAAATGGGGTCAGTCAGGGGAAGGAGAAGAACAAATTCAAAATCACCAGCTAGGTTCTAGTAACTGGGGGAAAACAACAACATAAAGATAGAGCCAGGAAGCAATTACCAACACCCACAAATATTTTTATTCCAAAATACCTAGGGCTTATAATAGCTGTATTGAGACCATTGGGATCCATTTCCTGAAAAATAAAGTGCTGAGTCCTCTCTGTTTTAGCTCGTCTTAGCCACAACTGTGCACAAACGTGTTCACTGCTGGGTCCAGCTATAAACTGTGGCTCCTGCTAGACAAGGAGTGACTTGTGGAAATTCAAGAAAAGTGGGTTTGGGGAGTGATACGTGACCCTAGTACTTGTGATATGTACTCTGAGAACTTCCTGACAGAGCAGTTCCTCAGTGGAACAGGCTTCCTCAGGAGGTGGTGGGCTCTCCTTCTTTGGAGGTTTGCAAACAGAGGCTAGATGGCCATCTGACAGCAATGCTGATTGTGTGAACTTAGACGGATCATGAGAGGGAGGGCAGGAACAGGAAGGGTCGCCTCAATGCTTAGTTCTTGTGGCCCTATCTTCAGAGAAATGCTGATTGCCACTTTGGGTTCAGGAAGCAATTTTTCTCCAGGCCTGAAGATCCTGGAGGTTTTTTGTCATCTTCTGGGCATGGAACAGCAGTCACTGTGGGTGTGGAGGGGGAGGTATTTGCGCATTTCTTGCATTGTGCAGGGGGTTGGACTAGATGACCCTGGAGGTCTCTACCAACTCTATGATTCTATGAATGCCAGGCTAGGACACAGAGGCCGGCAATGTCAAGCCACCTCTCTGAAGCGTCCAAGCCCCACTACGGGGTGCCAGAAGTCACCATGACTTCCAGGCACACAAGCACACACACACACACATTTACACACCCACCCAATTATCCACTATGGCTTTTCTTCCTTTTATGGTGTGATTAGCTAAGATGGACAGGGAAATGCTATGCTTCTTCTTGCAATGAAAGTGGAGGAAGCAAGAGCCAAGAAGAAAGATCCATTGAGTGAGGGGCAGAGGACCAGCCATGGGGGAAAGGGAAGGTTTGAAAATGAGAAGAGACCAAACACCATGGCCAGGGGACACATATCAAGTTGCTTTTCAATGGCTTATCCAAGTTGGTTTTCAATGGTTTACCAATTCAGCTGTGAGTATTCAAACGTTAATAACTAACTGATGAGAAATCAAGAATTGGATGTGTCATTGTGGACTAGTTTTATTGTGGCATGAGCCTTCATTGGGGAGCTTACTCAAGATGGAAGGTGAGAAGGTAGTAGGTATACATCGAGACGAAGTGGTAAATAGACATGGTCTATTGCTGGATAGACTATGTTAATGAAGTTAGAACTAAAAATAACTGGAATGCGAAACACAAATCCAGATGATAGCACAACCAAATATCTTCTCTTTGATGTCTTATCAGCATGCGTCAATGGAAGCCCTCAGATCTTTTCTTCCATTCTCAGATCACTCAGATCCCAATTTTTTTTTGGGGGGGGGACAATTTTGTGAGAAGATGCTCGATGAACTATAGCTGGTCATAAATACCCAAGTTTCTCTGCGAGAGATGCCTCAAGTGAGCTTGTTTCTATACTGACTTCAGTTGCATATCTTTTGGCTTCTTCAGCCAGAAGAGATTTTAACTCAATATATGGTGGACTGGATTTGTTCGGATCCAAACTGTACACAATTTGCCATGCCATCAGACATGCAAATGTGCTTGCAGTCTTTTGTGCTTGGCCATATCTTTAGATGACACAACTTCTGCATTAACAAAATTGCTCGTGACTTAACAGAGTCACACACAGAGTTTGCTTGCAAAGTACATATGATTCCTTTATGGCAGATGCTGTATTTGAATTGGACCAGCCCATGGAAGAAAAAAATGGAACCTGCAAGAAAGGGGACATGCTAGAAGCTGTAACCGTAAGTGTGAAGTAATGGTTGTTAGGAAACCATCTTTTGTAAATTTTGTAAACTTCATTCCTTGCTATCAGATAGTGATGGTCAACTGCTGTGTTTAGATTCAAAGATCATGTGGCACCTTAAAGACTAACAAAACTCGCATAAACTTCCATAGGACAGAGCCCACTCCATCTGATGTAGTGAAGATGCTATCTCAATGGCCTTTGACAGCTCGACAATATTTCTTGAATTATATACCCCACCATGCATGGATAGGGACTATAGAAACAGTGGAGAGATGCAATCTAGCCAGCAAAGGAGAAAGAAGTCTTGCGCTTTGCTGCCTTAAGGGAATGGGGGACTACTATATGTATGTGTATGAGAAAGAAAGAGTGACTACAAGACTATGCATGTGTCTGGCTGCACATGGATGTTACACAATTCATGATCTGTTCTGTGTATATGTCTGAGTGACTGCATGCCAATAAATTGCACGCCCATGTGTTTGGGATTTCACCCACTGGCAGTGAGGGCTTCAGTTCCAACAAGTTCCCTCCTCTCTGCAACAGAGTAAACATTTTCTTCTGTAGGAAATTATTACCATTCTGTTGATATGCTGCATCAGCCTTGTCTACAATTCCGGGAAATTCCTCCTTGGCTAATTTTGGAAAGCCGTGATCCATAGACTGGAATCTCTCATTGTAACTGGAATATTGAAATTAATGTGAAACATGGTATGCGTCTTGCATCATGATCTATGTAATTTTCGGGAACTTCAGAATGGGAAAAAGCTCCCCCACCCAACAAACAGAGACAAACATAAGGAAAGGGGCTGTTGGTCAGTTTGAGTGCCATTGTTATAATAGACAAGAAGTTCAAGGAGTTGGTAGTGTCAAAAAATTAAATGCTGAGAGCGCAATGAGGGGGCGCCTCCGATCTGTGAACTGACCATGGTTGCTAAAAAATGTTAAACTGGGTCATCTTCGGTGTATTTGGAGAGATATACAAACACTTAATTAATTAATTAATTAATTCACTCACTCACTTCACTTATACCCTATTTTACTTGCCAAGAATCAAGATGGATTACAATTTTTAAAAAATTCAGATAGACATCCCATAATGCAATAGGACTAAGATTACAAAACTGGATTTTAAAAAAAAACTGCCTAAGGCATGACATATTATAATGCAGAAGTGGATTAAAAAGGTAGAAGACAATGCAGTAAAAACAAGGTGATGCAGACAAGAAGTATTACAATAGGCTAAAATGCGTTCCCTTATAAAAGCATCCTCCTGCTCTATTCCATATAATATAGTTCCATCTCCTTCATAAAAAAGCCCTCTAGATTAGAACATTGTTTTGCACATTCTGCAATTGATATAAGTGCAGGAACCTTCCTGATTTCTTATCAGGCAGTTTGTTCTCTCAAGATGGGAGCCATTACGGAGAAAGCATATGTATGGGCCATTGCTGATCCCAGAAGATAGTTCTAGTCAGGGATTTTCTTTTCCTTTTCTTTTTTCTTTTTTGAAAAGGAAGTGCCAGAACTCTCAAGAAGGAAATGACGTTTTCAGTCTGTATACTGAAAACTCCTGAACTTTTAAACATTGTTAAAAGAATTCTGTTGACGAGGTTCCAGAACTCTGTTCCCGCACGTTCCTCCAGAAAAAAAGCCCTGGTTCTTGTCCCTATGTAGCGTAGACTGTGACCTCAGGGCTAGACTATTGTAATGTACTTTGCTTGGGTCTCCACTTAAAGTCATCTTGGGCCCCGGTCACATGGGGGGGGGAGCACGGCCAAAGCGCGGCTTTTCTGAGCTGCAGCAAAATAGACACGCGGCGGCGGGATCAGACAGATCCCCCGAGCCGCTGCACAGTTGCTCCCCAGCACGATCAGATGCCAGGGGGGAAGCCGCAGGATGGAGAGCGAGGCAGCCGGCTGTGCATGTGCGCACACGCGCAGTTTGGCCGGGAGCCTCGAATGCTGCGGAAGACGGGCGCGCCGGCGATCCCACAGCCGCCCTTGCTGCAGAGCTTCAGGTAGGTAGTACTCTTTTCTAGGGGTTTTTTTGATGCGCGGTTTCACCCGGAAAGTACGGATTGGGGACAGGTGCGCTCCGCTTCCCAGATGTTGTGGTGTGATCGCGCCCATTTGATGCGTCCCCAATCTGTCCCTCTTGCGGGGCAAAACCTCCCGTGTGACCGGGGCCTTGGAAACTCCAGTGGGTACAATCACTACAGCAAGGTTGTTATCGAGAGCTAAATGAAGCATGCATATCATACTCCTTCCGCAGTCACTCTATAAATTACCAAATTTGACCAAAGACTGGTGTATGTTTCTGTATGAAATGATCCAATGCTTTGCAGTTTTCATGCATGTTGGATAATGCACTTGCAATGTACTTTAACAATCACTTGCAACTAGATTTTCCTGTGTGAGGGCTCTTCTGCATTCTCAGTTTCCTCGCTTCTGAGTTTCTGTTGCTGTGAGGTGTTTTTTTCTGTTTTGCACATGTTTTTGTTCCCTCTAGTAGACAATTCAATATTACATAGCTTTATGTATGGTATATCTTCCTGCATATTTAAACTGCAGGTTGTTACGCCAGACATAAAGTTATATAATATCACATCAATTACTGGAGGAAGCAAAACAGGAGTGGAACAGGGGGAAAATGCAGGACGAAACAGGAACACACAAGCAAAAAAGTTGAGAATGCAGTATGTGAACAAAAAGAGTTTACGGTATTGTTCTGAGCAAGCAAAACTGCTGTGTTGGACCCACTACCAAATGTTTGAAACGTTAATTTCAAATACACGTTACAGTAGCAGAGCTGTTGCTTGCACTGATAACATGGCCCCTAATGAGAGAGAATGTAATAGAAGCTGCCACAACTTTTCTGGCTCTTGAATGTTGTCATTCCCCCTCACTGGCAGTCTTTAAGCAGTGGCTGGACAAACACTTGTCAGGGATACTGGCTGATCCTGCATTGGGCAAGGGGTTGGACTAGACGCCCTGTATGGCCCCTTCCACCTCTGTGATTCTATGACTGCAGTGCCAAACTGCCTCTGCCCAGCCAAGAGCCACTTAAAATGAATATGCCTTGGGAGGGGAAAATAAAGCTTAAGTCAGTGATTCAAAGGAAAATTGTGACAGTAAAAATTGTGACAGTACGTTTCAGGAAAGGAAGGCAACTGGCCAACACTGGGGTAAAGGAAGCCTGGAATGGATTTACCTTGTGAAAGATCCATGGAGAGAGATCTGAGCTCCACATAAACCACAGAATCATGAGCAACGCCACACAAAGTGTGGTGATGGATTGTAAACAGACGGTGCCATCGTGATGGAGAAAGAGCTTCTTCTGGGTTCAGGCTCTTCAAAGTACATCTGGCAAACATTTATGAACTTTTACTGCCAGACGTGCGCAGACGCAGATTAAATGAGCCACATCCTTTATATTCCCACTTCCTTCCTACCTCCATATCTCGTCTCCAGTGAACAACTTCGTCTTTCCACTCCAAGGGTCATTTCATAGAAAAAGAGCTAGGGGAACTCATTAGCATAACTCATTAGCATATGCCACACCCCCTGACATCAGGGGCCCAGCGGTGGACCTGCAAGGCCAGCGGGAGTGCGAGGAACCCCCGCCAAGGCCCTCCCTGGCCCCAGGCACGCAGGGGTGGGGAGAGGCGGGGAGGAAGCAACTTACCCTCCCTCTTCTCCTGCCTCCTCCTGGCTGAATGAGGGCTGGAAGCGGGGCAGCCGGAATCAGGGGGTGGGGCTTTGTCATGTGCTCGGCCCCCTGCACCTCACCCGGGGGAACTGTGTTCCCCCGCGATCCCCCCCGAAATGACCTCTGTTCCACTCTATACATCATGAAATGCATAATGCAGTATCTATCTTTTGCACACTGCTTGGGAATCTGAGCTCCTACAGTCTCTGGGGATAGCCAGGAAGTGTATCATAGCCTTTCACAGCCCAAAATTTATTCCCTGTAGAAAATAAGTTCCATTAAATAAATTAAATAAACAATGAATTCATGTAGTGATGATAAAATTACAGAGGTAATGATAAAACAGGGCTTGTCACAGACGTTTCCTCCCAGTTCTGCTCCCCAAGATTGTGTTGTTAGCGGCCACAACACAGAGCATGGAAGGAAATAAAAGTAGCAAAGCTACCACCAGTTTTCCTTCTCTGGAGGGAATTGACTGTCTGAGGCTCTGCTCATTGAATAGAAGCATAGAACTGGAAGGGACCTCGAGGGTCATCTAGTCCAACTCCCTGCACAATGCAGGAAATTCACAGCTACCTCCCACCAATGTTCCCTCTAAGCTTGGAGTCTTGTGAGCAAAAATTCTACTTTGTGAGCTACTGGCATTAAAGTTGTGAGCGAGCAATTTGGCTACTGCATACATTAGTTCGCTCTGGAGCCAACCTTCCTGAGCCAAGACAAAAACATGTGAGCTGAAGGCTGAAAAACTGTGAGCTAGCTCACACTAACTCAGCTTAGAGGGAACACTGCCTCCCACCCACTCCCCCCCTGTGACCCCCGCTGTATGCCCAGAGGAAGGCGAAAAACCTCTAGGATCCCTGGCTAATCTGGCCGGGAGGAAAATTCTTTCCTAAAACCAAAGCAACGATTAGCATTACCTTTGGCATGTAAGAAAGGGCCACAAGAGCTGAGCATGGGCTCATCCCTTCCTGCCCTCCCTCTCATGATCTGCCTAAATTCACAGAATCATAGAGCACAGATAAGGGGTTCTTTTGCCTTGCTTCAGATATCTCTGCCCTTAATGAGTACAACTACAAGGGGAAAAAAACAGAGTGAAAAATGGGCAAGGAATTAGGAATGTCCATCTCAAAGTTCCCAAACTGAAAATATACCAAAAAAAAATTGCCTTTTCAGGTCAGTCAGTGTATTTATGGAATGAAAAACAGAATTACAGAATTTTCTAGAATTTTGGGGGGGAGGGGAGAATAGGGGATATTTCCAGAGATCTGGAGCTGGCACATTTAGAGAAAATGGCAACATATTTGCCTGGCACCTCTCTCCTAAAAAACCCCTGGATTTGAAGGGGATTGGACAGAGTTTATGAACCCCTGAACAAGACACACACACACCGTTCATCTTGGTCTCCATTAGTTCCTAGGGGGGGGAATGCCATGCTTCTTCTTCCCTTTCAGCCTGGAAGGGGTGGTCTTTAAGAGAGGAGAACCTGGTTCCCTGCAAATATGGGTGCCATATGCTCTGAAAACATCCATTCCTGACCCCTAAAAAAGGTTCCCTGTTCCCCCATAGGAAACAACGGGCCCAAAACCCCAAAATTCAGGACTGTGATATCAGTTCCTTATGCAAAATGCAGACAGAAATTTTGGCTGATTTTTTTTTCCTGTGCACACCCCTATAAATAAGAGGACAAAGGAGGAGGAGGAGGAGGAGGAGATTGGATTTATACCCACCCTTCACTTGGAGTCTCAGAGCAGTTTACAGTCTCTTTCCTCTCCCCACAACAGACACCCTGTGAGGTAGGTGGGGCTGAGAGAGCTCTTTCGAGAACTGCTTGGGAGAGAACAGCTCTGCGAGAACTGTGGCTGACCCAAGGTGACCAAGTAGCTGCATGTGAAGGAGTGGGGAATCAAATCCGGTTCTCCCAGATTAGAGTCTGCACACTTAACCACTACACCAAACCACTACACCAAACTGGATGCACATGCAAGTGGATACCTCTGCAAACAGGATGAGCATCAAATTCTAATGTTGCAGTCTTGGTAAGTGGTAAATGCAAGCCATGAATGAGAGCACATGATAGGAAGACCACGGAAATAAGATGCTTCATCTTTGCTGCTCTGAATCGATTCGCATGTGGCTGGTGCGTCACCCTTGGAGAGTTTTTTATGGTGTATGCAGCTAAAGAATTGACTCATCTCATATCTGAAAGATAACAGTGCATTCTTCTCCCTATTCAAGGGCAAAAGATTTTGCATCATACTTTTATACACCCTCTGCAAAAATACTGATGTCTTAAGAGCTCAGGTTAATTGAACAAAGCCAGTCGCTGACACTAGAGCTTTCCCACAATACCCGCAAGCAAGAGAAATAATTTCATTTAGGTTTAAGGACCCTTTTCTTTTTCTGTTTTTAAAAAGTGATGTCTTTATGCTGTTGAAGACGGTTTATTTAAACCAGGAGTGGCCAAACTGTGGCTCGGGAGCCGCATGCAGCTCTTTCATACATGTTGTGCGGCTCCCGGCAGGGTGGCTGGGGAAGCTAAATATCATTAGCAAACAGATATCATTGGACAAATAAATATCATTATCAATATCCACTTTTACCACTTTTGTTATCGTTTTAGGCAGTCTCATTTTTTCCACTCCTATTGGCCGCATCTCCTTATCCCCAGTGGTCCACCAGAGCCACTAACAAATTGAGAACATTAGGATTAGACCCGTACCAACTTCTGGAAAGTGGCTATGCCAGGGCTAAATCTATTGTCTTTCAACGCCTCAGAGATATTGAGCTGCAAACGAACTACGCCACAACTCCGCCGCTCTATAAATCTCTGAAACCCGAAATGTATATGACTACTCCTTTATACTTAGCCAGTATCTCCAACCCAAACCATAGATGGGCTTTCTCCAGAGCCAGATTTGATGCTTTTCCATCTGCAGTTCTTTCTGGAAGATTCCAACGTATCCCAAGGCATTTGAGACTTTGCTCATGCCCCTCTGAGTCAATTGAGACCCTCCCCCATATTTTATTTCATTGCTCCTATTATGCAGAAGAAAGAGCCCTCTTAATTACACCTATATTAAGGTCATTTAGGGTCCAAGGACAACTAGCAATCTATTCTGAGGAACTTGTGTTGAAATATCTATTGGAGGATAAATCCACAGAAATATCAAGGAACGTTGCTAAATTTCTTTTTATTGCATTTGTAAAGCGCAAGCACCGCCTTAATACTCCTTATGATGTCTTTTCTCTGTAATATTTTAGCAACTTGGGATTGCTTTTTTGAAGCTGTATGCTGTTTGATGGGTCTTTGACCGTAATAAACAATAAACACATGGCAGTCTCATTTAATGTTAATAAAAACCAAATTTGCACATATCCTA
Source organism: Gekko japonicus (assembly GCF_001447785.1). NCBI lineage: Eukaryota > Metazoa > Chordata > Lepidosauria > Squamata > Gekkonidae > Gekko > Gekko japonicus. Next base: position 17,125 of record NW_015172033.1, on the reverse strand, counting down.
TAAAATTTGTAATCTTTGTTCATGTCTTGCGGCTCTCAAAGATCTGATGTTTATTCTATGTGGCTCTTACATTAAGCAAGTTTGGCCACCTCTGATTTAAACCATTTCAGCTGGGGTTTTCCCCTTGAATTATGGACTGCATGTGCATGTGCATGTGCACGTACACACACACACACACACACACACACATGCAAAAGGTTTGACACAAGAACACACACATGCAGCTGCCTTATACTGGATCGGACCATTGGTCTATCAAGGTCAGTATTGTCGACTCAGACTGGCAGGGTCTCTCCAGGGTCTCAGGCAGAGGCCTTTCACATCACCTAATGCTTGGTCCTTTAAAAATAAAAACAAAAAAAACCTGGAGATGTTAGGGATTGAACCCATAACCTTCTGCATGCTAAGCAGATGCTCTGACACTGAGCCATAGCCCTTTTCCATTGGCAGTGGTCATTTCTGTGCAGACTTATATTGTTGCAGCTTTACCTACATTGTTTTTACCTACATTGGTTCTTTTCCCCCAGCCTCTGCTAGTCTTTGCTGTGCTGGTTCCCAGCCAGCTTTGCCCTATGTTTTTTGAAACCATCTTTGGACTGATGTTCTGGAACAAGGAAGGAAGCAGCACCGGGTACTCTTGCTCCAGAAATAAGGCAATAACAGGAAGTGGTGTGGGGTGAGAGACAGTGGGTAGCCGGGAACACATTTTCTTAATTTCTTCTTCCTGTTAAACTATCTAAAACTGCTTTCAATAGTTAGTGGAAGATTAATGCTAATTTGGGTAGACTCCTGGCCAATCTGGTAGAGTTGACAACTCAGCTCCATATCTGTTTCTTTGGCATGTGAACCTACTCTTTGCTTTGAAGCTAATGTGGAAGCCTTTGTACTGGTTTAGAGGAGGAGGTGGCCCACCACTCTTAACCACTATACCACGCTGGCTCTCAGTACTAAACGAATCCTATACCACGTAACATGTTCAACCACCACTCTGGTGTAGAAGAAGAAGGAGAGATTGGATACATACCCCACCCTTCACTACCCAAAGGAGTCTCAGAGAGGCTTACAAACTCCTTTCCCTCCCCACAACAAACACCCTGTGAGAGCTGAGAGAGCTCTGAAATGGCTCTTTTTCAAGGACAGCTGTGCCAGAACTATGGCTTGCCCAAGGCCATCCAGCAGGTGCAAGTGGAGGAGTGGGGAATCAAACCTGGTTCTCCCAGATTAGAGTCCGCACACTTCACCACTACACCAAACTGGCAGCGGTTAGAGTGTTGGGAGAGCCAGATTCAAATCCCCACTCTGCCACAGAAGTTCTCTGGGCGACCTTGGGCCAGTCACACACACTCAGCCTAACCTACCTTGCAGGATTGTTGTGAGGATAAAATGGAAAAGAGGAGAACAATATAAGTCACTTTGAGTCCTCACTGGGGAAAAAGGCAGGCGATCCATGAAATAGAATACATGTTAAAAGAAAATTTAGCATGGCTATGAAAGTTCCTGCCAAGGATTGCTGAATGAGGCTTCTGAATGTAAACCCTTATAAAAATTGGCATCTAGTCATTGAGACATTCAAATGTACAATAATTTTTTCCCCCCATGAAATTAAAAAACAAATGTTGGAACCTAGTCTGTGAAAGACTCCCTCTTTGGGGGTGAAATAACAGAGAGATTTAAGGTGCCTTAGAAATTGAACTATTTTATGGACTGGCTGATTTGGAAATACTTACATTCCATCTTTCCACAATGCTCTATGTGGCTTAAAATGTCACAAACAATTAAAAACCAAAACTGAAAAACAGCAATGGATTAGATTGAGCACAAGGGTAGCACAAGGTACAGCATTTCATTTCGAAGAAGATGGGAGAGAAATTTCCATTGATTTCCACCTCCCGCTGCAGATTTCCCACTGTACCCCCCCACACACACACATGGTTCCTGAGGGTTCCTTGACCTTCAGGGATAGGATGCAGTTGGCATGGGAAGGTGGGGGTATCCTGTTCCACTAGCCACTCCATAGGTTGGAGTTTGGATGGTGGTGGAAAGTGCTGTCAAGTTGCAGCAAACGTATGGCAACCCTGTAGGGCTCACAAGGCAAGAGATGAACAGTAGTGGTTTCCTATTGCCTGCCTCTGCATAGCAACCCAGGACTTCCTTGGTGGTCTCTTATCCGAGATACTAATCAGGGCCAACCCTGTTTAGCTTCTGAGAGCTGACAAGATATGGCCAGGCTGGGCCATCCAGGTCTGGCCAGGTAGTTTGGATACAGGCTGATAAAAACAACTAGATCATAAGAACATAAGAGAAGCCAATGTTGGATCAAGCCAAAGGCCCATCCAGTCCAACATTCTGTCACACAGTGGCCAAAAATACCAGGTGCCATCAGGAGGTCCAGCAGTGGGGCCAGGACACTAGAAGCCCTCCCACTGTTGCCCACCCACAAGCACCAAGAATACAGTGCATTACTTGCCCCAGGCCGAGAGTTCCTATCTATACCTTGTGGCTAAGAGCCACTGATGGACCTCTGCTCCATACGTTTATCTAATTCCCTCCTGAAGCCGTCCATGCTTGTAGCTGCCACCACCTCCTGTGGCAATGAATACCATATGTTAATCACTCTTTGGGTGAAGAAGTACTTTCTTTTATCTGTTCTAACTCAGCAATTTCATTGAGTGCCCATGGGTTCTTGTATTATGAGAAAGGGAGAAAAGTACTTCTTTCTCTACCTGTTCTATCCCATGCATAATCTTGTAAACCTCGATCATGTCACCCCTCAGCCGTCGTTTCTCCAAGCTAAAGAGCACCAAGCGCCTTAACCTTTCCTCATAGGGAAAGTGTCCCAACCCTTTTATCATTCTAGGGGCCCTTTCTGCACTTTTTCCAATGCTATAATATCCTTTTTGAAGTATGGTGACCTCAACCATTGACAGACCAAAATTCTTTCCTAAAGGCTGATAACAAAGCTGTCTGATGCACTTCCACAAGCAGCCTATTCTGCAGATTAGGAAGCACAACATAAAAGGCTTGAGATGACCATGTGGAGGCACATGGAGAGAGTGATAAAAAGGGTGTGAAGACTAGCAAAAATGGGGCCCAGGTTCCTATGAAGAGAAAGACAGTCCTTCAGGTATGTGTTCCCCATGTTACAAAAGTCTTTAACAATAAGCAGCAGCACTTTGAAAGGAGCCCAGAAACCATAAGCTCAACATGTGCCTTCTCCCCATGAAATCAATAATTCTTTAAAAATACTTTATCGTTGCCTGGATTGCGCTCGTTGCAGATTGTAATCTAGCAAAGACCCAGGCTGGAGATTGTTACTTTTTTTTTTAAGCCAAATGTGATATGACAAGAGCACCCTTGCCTGTAAGGTGAGACTTCATGCCTTTTCTCCTGCTTTCCCCTCCGGTCAAGGAGGCTCAGTAGGTGGGGGGCTTTGTTGATGTTGTTTGTTTTTGAAGCTCTGCAATAAAAACAGGAAGCCCTCAAGCAATGTGAAACCACATAGGGATGCCAGTCTCCAGGTGGGGGCAGGACATCCCCTGGAATTACAGCTCATCTCCAGACTACAGAAATCGGTTCCCCTAGAGGGAAGGTGGACTCTGTGGCATTGTACCCCACTGAGGTCCCTTTCCTCGCCAGGCTCTGTTTCCAACTCTCCAGGAATTTCCCAACCCGGAACTGGCAACCCTACCTCCCATCCCCCGCCGGTGGCCAGGGTGGGCCTGGCAAACCTAAACCCCCAAGAGAGAGGCTATGCCTCAGTGGAAGAGCCTCTTCTTTCAATACCCAAGGTCCTAGGTTCAAACACCAGCATCTCCCGTTAAAATGGTTCAGGCAGTAGGTGATGTTAAAGACCTCTTACTTGACAGCCTGGAAAACCACTGCCAGTCTGAATAGACAATGCCAACTTCAATGGACCGATGGTCTGATTCAGTATAAGGCAGCTTCGTGTGTGCGTCTGAATTATTTGCTGATGGTGCCATGTTCAGTGCAGCTGTGTGTGTGTGTGTGAATTGTTCTTTGGTTTTATGGTTTTGTTTTGGTGATTTTACAGTTTTATTGGCTTATATTGGGTTGTATCCCACTGACCCATCCCACGTGGTGGCGCTTCCCTTCCCTCCAGATTAAGCAGGGCTATTTTTGGGCAGGAACGCGCAGGAACGCACAGGAATGGAGTTCCGGCTGGCTCCTGAGTTGGCCACACCCAGCAGGAACTCATTAGCATAATAGGCCACACCCAACAGCAGAAACTCATTAGGATTGGCTACAGTAGGCGTGTGTGGCCTAACATGCAAAGGAGTCCCTGCTACGAAAAAAGGCCCTGGGTTTTGACAACAAACAAGGTAAACAGAATAAGAAGCAAAAGGTGGGTGTGGCTGGATGACTACACGGGGCTGTGGCCTAACATGCTAATGAGCTGTGGTGTCAGGAGTGTGGCCTAATATGCTAATGAGTTTCAGCTGTTGGGTGTGGCCTATTATGCTAATGAGTTTCTGCTGGGCTTTTTTTTTACAAAAAAGCCCTGAGAGTAAGAACCCTAACCCAATGCAAGAGGAGGAAAATGCTACCCTCAGCAGAACAGCAGGATGGAATCCAAGCCATTGTTAGCTGCTGATTTTTCTTCATTGGAAAAGCAGGCGATTAGCGCTGTTAGTAAAATAAGTCAAATAATAATCCTATCGTGCCTTCTATGGAAAAAGCCCTCTTGCTTATCTCCTGCCTAATGCCTCCTCTGAACAACTAACCACAAGAAAATGTGGTAAAACAATTGATGTGGGTTGTTTTTGTTTGGGGGATTTTTGGGTCCAAAGTATTTTGCAATACATCTAAACAGCAAAGAAGAACTAGCATTCACAGATGTGGTTAACTCTGAAAGAGACCTGTAAACTATACAGACTATTTATTGTGCAATTTGGACCACTGTCTGTTGCCGATTATCATGTACTGGGGGGAGGGGGGGGACAACTGAAACATTTCTGAATCCAAGATGACACGGAGGCATGTTTTCTTCAGGATAGATAACGGTGATAAAACGGCATCTGAGTTTGGCTTTAAGATCTGGACCAATGTTATGTTTTGGTTCTTGCTCAAAATGCAACCAGTAAGAAGTCCGTTAAAGAATGATTCTTTGTACTTCCTAAGCACCATATTGCATTGTAAAACAAATTATTTACAAAGCAATCATCAGCCTGACAGTGCTAGGGAAGGACGGAGTTGCGATACCCTTCTGTGAGAGAGAATAGCCACAAATCTGGCAAGCAGTGGCACAGAAGGCGGCTTTCAAAAGGATTCTTTCCCATGTACAGCTGCAGTCAAAGTATATAGCCCAGCAAAGTATATAACCCAGCACTGTATAACCCAGCATGCTGACTTGGAGAAGAATCATCGCCATTTTCCGCACCATTTAACATACCAAGCTTAGTACTTTAAGCTCTGTTTCAGACTGTAGTAATCCTCGCCATATTATATTCTTTATTAGATTGCATTGATTTAACACCACGCTGAGTCTTGAGTCTCAGTGAGAAAAGCAGACTACAAATAAAGCAAAGAAATAAACAAATTAAAAACTGAGCAACATCTTTACATACATTATTGATGGGAGTCCAAGAAACGTGGCTCATAATTTTCAGCATCTCCCTTTCTGACCTACCCCAACTCATCCCATTTTCAGAAGTTATTATGAAAGGGGAGGTCGTGCCTACCTGGCACTCACATGGAGAAGGGGAGATGGGTGCCCACCTGGCCCTCAGACGGCACTCACAACAGCTCTCACACAGGAAGGGCGAAGCAGTGCCCCCTGGTGCATATCGCCCAGCCCTAGCTGGGTGAGGGGCAGGCAGAGCCTGCCAGGCGCTTGAGCAACTCAACTGCCAAGGGAGAGGCAGTGCCCACTCAACTGGGCATGTGGGCTGCCTCTGCCTCCCTCCTTTTGGTGGGAGGGACCAGAACGGGCTTGGGGCTGGGCAGGCAAATTGCCTCTTCCTCCCTCTCTCCTTTGGGGAGTGGTGCCAAGGTGTGTTAGGAAGTAGGACCATTTTCCAGGACCATTTTTCTCTCTCACACTGCCCTGGTCAAAAGACGAAGGCTTTGCTGTGGTCCTAAATGAAGTCTTCTACTTCTGACGCTATGGGACAGAAATCTCTTTCACTGGCAGGCTAACATTTTTGGCCATGCTTGCTAATGTTTCTGATCATTCACATGCTGTTGCTCCTGGAATGTTCTTCCTACATAAAACACTAGAGTCCGTGACACGGTCTTGGAGGGTAGAGGACATAAAACCATAAAGTTTCTGGTGAATCCTAGAGCTTTGCACCAACAGTGTGATGTCACTTCTGGGTTCACCCAGAAATGACATCTCACTGTCAATGCGATGGAAAATTTGGCTTATTCCCCACCACCACACACACACTACCATTCCTAATGGAGTGGTGGTTGAGGGCTACCACAGGGAGGTGGCAGTCCTCAACCCTATATGTATTCTAGCAACCTTATGTGTAGTCAAGCCTATGAAATCTCATATAACAATAAAGTGTTGAATGAAGGTGCCTATCAGTATTTTTCTTTAACTGTGGATGATATGAGCGGAACATGTTTTTCATTGGGGTTCATTCCCAAGAAATTGTCCTTAGGTTTACACCAACAACTGAGCTCTAGTCCTGCTCTTCCTGAAGAGAAGATATTACATGGTCTTTACAGGCCAAACTACATCCATCAAAGAAGTTTTCTACTTATAGACAGAGTTCTCGGAATACAAATATCCATAAAATTAGGAGTAGGTAACAACCCAGAGAATGATAGAGAACTCATAAACAGGAGCGGAATGTAAGAGTAAAAGCTCCCCATAGCAGATAGAGTTGTGGAAGAGAGACAGCAAAAGGTATGTCAACTTCTAGATATCCAAAATAGTGAAAAGCCCAGTAGCACGTTTTAAGACTAACAAACTTTATTGTAGCATTGGCTTTCAAGAAACACAGCTCTCTTCATCAGATGCATCTGACAAAGAGAGCTGTGTTTCTCGAAAGCTTATGCTATAATAAAGTTTGTTAGTCTTAAAGGGGCTATTGGGCTTTGTACTATTTTGCAGCAACAGACTAACATGGCCATCTCCTCTGGTTCTAGATATCCAGTTCTCCAGAGAAAGAGAACTTGGAACCACCACCAGATGGGGATTTGGAGCTCTCCCAGAATTACAACTCATCTCCAGACGACAGAGAATGGTTCTCCTGGAGGAAACAGCAATGTTGGAAGGCAGAGTCACATCCATGTTGAGTCCCCTCCCCTCCTGAAACTCTGCCCTCCCCAGACACTACCCACAAATCTCCAGGAATTTCCCAAGCCCGAGTTGGCAACCCTGAAATGACCTTTGGATTCGGTTCTCTGGGGCTGCCACTGGGACAACCACCCCATTGGTACTGATCCTCCCGGTCCATTTGGAGTAGCCGTAATCAGCACATTTGTCCTCTTAAGCATGCTGGAGAGTGCTCCCGTTTCCGTGCCAAATAAAGGAGGTAAGGGAACTGTCCCAGGACTGTAAAAGCACAACTTTATGGGGCACACCATTCAGGGATGACTAATTTTTTTTGCACTTGCTCTATAGCCTAGAAATACTTTAATCTCTTGCGAACTGATAAAGCAGCTAAACAGCTTGAGTCACATAAACTCTTGAATTAAGTTCCGGTCTGAAGGTCTGACAGTATTTGTGCCTTGTTAAACAAAAGGGAGCCTGTGGAGACCTGGAAAACACCCTCTACTGTTTCCCTGAGGGAGAGAAAGGTGTGCCACATAATCATTTTTCAGTGATTCATCATTGGGTTTTCCACAGCAAATTCAAAAGAAGGCCCCACGTGGACACACAAAACCATCAAACTGTAGGATTTATTCCACAATACCTGCTGTATTCCTGTTGAAAAAGGTCACCACCAGGTCAGCCACAGGCCACTCTATGCTGAACTAGTAAATAATGGTTAGCTACTAATACATTAGGGGCTGCGGTGGCTCAAGTGGTTAAGACGCTGGACTGCAGGCCGGAAGGTTGGTAGTTCAGCAGTTCGAGACCTGAGTGCCGCATGACGGAGTGAGCTCCCGTCTCTGGTCCCAGCTCCTTCCAACCTAGCAGTTTGAAAGCAAGAAATTGCAAGTAGATAAATAGGTACCACTTCGGTGGGAAGGTAACAGCATTCCATGCACCTTGGCGTCTAGTCATGCCACAAAAACAAATATGGTCACAGTCCGTAGATATGCAAAAATGAAACCACAAGAACTGTCTAGTCATGCCAGCCACATGACCACGGAAACGTCTTCGGAAAGCGCTGGCTCTTCGGCTTGGAAACGGAGATGAGCACCACATCCCTAAATTCGGATTCGACTGGCTTTCGAGCAAGGGAAACCTTTACCTTACTGATACATTTATCTGCCCCTGGGAAGCCAAGTTTGTACAGCAAATAGAGGAAATGGATACAGTGGCATGAGAGTTAGTGTGATGGGTTGGTCAGACTAAGACTGGGGAGACCTGGGTTCAGATCTCCACAAATTAAAATCAAGCACACCACACACACCAATCTTCTCCAATCTACACTGCCTTTTAAGAAATATAAGCAATATTCTTTACAACATCTATATGTTGCAAATGTTGGATTGCTATAGAGGCTTGGCCCCTTGGTTATTTCTGGGTTGGACTACTGTAATGAGCTCAGCATGGATGTGTCTTTGATGACTATTGGGAAACTTCAAACTGCTGTGGCCCATCTTTTGACTGCTATAAGCCTGAAGGATCATAATATACCGGTTTTATAATGACTTCATTGGCTACAGGTATATTTCTGGACACAAATAAAGGTGCTAGCTTTAAGCAATTAAGTCCTCATATTCTAGCTCAACATCTTAAGGAACATGGTTTTTTTCTCTGCACAACCTCCCCGCTTCATATTTTAAGATCTACCAGTGACTGAGGTTTTTTGTTTGCATTGTGGATTTTATATTTTGTTAGCATCTGGGTTTTTTAAAAAAAATTAAGGCAAATATACAAGTGTAACAACAGCTTTCTGATGCACACAAAAGCTTACACCCAGAATTAAACTTTGTTGGTCTTAAAGATGCTACTGGACTCAAATGAAGAATTAGAACAGATTACAAAGTGATAAATCGGTAAGTATCTTGAAAACAATGTAGCGGTCAATGGAAACAAGCATAAAGTTATCAAGAATGATCTTGCCAGACAACTCTTATTGCAGTTTTTTTCTGATTAGTTGATTGTTGTTATTTTACAAAAATATACTTTATTTCATAAAATTTATATCCTGCCTTTCTGCCCTCACAAGGGTTACCAAGGCAGCTAACAGCTAAACATACACAATAAAATCACATTTTAATATCATTAAACTCACCCCCACACCTAAAAATCATTGAAACAATTAAAACCAGAGCTAGAATACATTCAAACCAAAACCAACAATTAAAATAAAACCATTGGGCAGGAAGGAGGAATTGTAGGAGTGATCATTGGAATGCCATGCATGTAATGTACCTTGATTTCAACAAGGCATTTCACAAAATCCCCCCTCCCATGATATTTTGGCTAGGAAACGGGTTAAATGTGGGCTGGATGGTCTATAAACATCCTTCCAACTCTAGGAATCTATAACAATAACTGTTAACAATAACAAAAATACACATTGCCTTGCCATATGACCTGCCTCTTGAAAGCCAACAGAGATTTTCTGTTGTGCCAGACATCTTAGAGCTAGTCATTGGGGTGTTGAAAAACTGATATGTTCTGAAAGACCGATTCTCCTAATATCTGATTTGTTTTGTGGTATTATTAGTTTTGGTTTATATGGCATGCTTTAAATGGCTTGGTAGATCAGCTATTGAAAAGCAGTATACCGACGCCACAAGTAAGTAAATATATAAATGTCCAGCCACAAGAGAATGTGTCTTATTCTATGATATTCTTTAGCTAGTAACCCTCTAATTGTAGATGACTTCATGACTGTTAACTGCATAACTAGTGCAGAATAAATGAGAGAGAAGGAAGGAGATGGGGGATCTGTTAGGGATGCTATGAAATATCATTCTGATGTTGATTTATTAAAATTTCACAATACCATACCAGGAAGAAACACAGAAATTAGAAACAGTTCTTAAAGTGACCACTAGAATCCACTGGCCCAGGCTAGCCCAGTCTTGTCAGATCTCAGAAGCTAAGCAGGGTCAGCCCTTGTTAGTATGTGGATGGGAGACCACCAAAGAACTTAAGGGTGGCTACTCAGAGGTAGGCAATGGCACATCACCTCTGGACACCTCTTGTCTTGAAAACCTACAGGGTCACCATAAGTCAGTGTGATTTGACGGCTTTTTCCAACACCTCAGAATCCACCTGATTGTACAGTCATGTTGAGCTCATCTTAGTATTCCTGAGATCTTTGTATGCCCTAGAGCAATTTGTGTAGGTTTATTGTTTATTTTCTCCGTGTGTCTGGCTTTGATGCCAGAATATGAATCACACGCTTTATTTATGAGGCGCTATACATCCTTTTGGTGATACAACAGAAAAGGCGTGGGTGGAGACTACAGATGTTATTTTCCTGAGGGCCCTCACCTTCTGACCCACCTCTTCTGTCTGTACGTATACTTCTGCAGATATTGGCAACAGCAGCATAAAACAAACTAATTAATTTCAAGGGCTGGGCAGTGGGGTAACTCTACCAGGGAAGTTTGCTGCTTGACCATGGGCCAGTCGTTCTTTCTTGGCTTAACCTGCCAAACCGAAGTTGTCGTTCTGACGATAAAGTCTAGAACAGGAGAATGATGGCGTTAGCTGCTTTGAGTCCCCACCGAGGAGAAAAACAGGGTACAAATAGCTAAAATCAATACATTTGGGATCCAGGGTTCCAAGCCTCCAGATGGGGCCTGGAAATCTACAACTTATCTCCAGACCAGTTCTCCTGCAGAAAAAGGCTGTTTTGGAGTGTGGACTCTATGGCATTTACCCCACTGAGGTCCCTTCTTTCCCCAAACCCCATCCTCCATGTTCCACCTACAAATTTCCAGGAATCTCCCAATACATCTTATTGGGGCAATCGGAAGCTTCAGCTGCCACTGTGCAAAGCAAAACAGCTGCCTGTTGTGAGGGGTAATGTGCAAATAATACAGCACAGCAGCAAAACCGGGGATATCAATTACACCTTTGATGAAGTTTATGATGCAAATGGAATAACAAGCTTAGTTTATATGGTCACCAGTTGTTCGGATTGAATTCTGGGGGGAAAACATAGTGAAGGAAATAAATATATTAAAATCAGAGCCTGATGAGTTTGTTACCCAAATAGGCGGTCTCCTAATCAATTGGGGAAATTAGCTTAAAGGAGACAGAGCAAAAGGCGGATAACTGGGATCTCTTCCAATGTATGCCAGGATCTTTCCCTTAAAGAACTCTCAAAAGAAACCAGGCAGATGTTCAACTGGAAAGTTTTTTTATTGAAAAAGAAATAAAAGAGCAAAACATACACACAAAGTGCACAAGGAAACACACAAGCTAACTAAGAGGAAGATAAAAGGGAGTAGAGAGGAAAAGCAATTCAGGGAAGGCAATAGTTACCAGCAATGCTCCCTCTAAGCTGTGGAGTCTTGTGAGCAAAAATTCTACTTTGTGAGCTACTGGCATTAAAGTTGTGAGCAAGCAATGTGGCTAGTGTATAAATTAGTTTGCTTTGGAGCCATCCTTCCTGAGCTAAGACAAAAATGCGTGAGCCAGAGGCTAAAAAAACTGTGAGCTAGTTCACACTAACTTAGCTTTGAGGGAACACTGGTCACCTCGCTTGGAGCGTGAGGTCCGCAATGGCAGTGAAATGGCCAGCATTTCATGGAGAAAAAGGACAAAGCCCACACACAAGTGGGGGTGTGAGGTATGGCATCCAGAACACACACGCACACTGGACTGGTGTCCAGGTGTCCTTAATACAGGGAAAATGTTGTCTGAAACTACTGCTGATGTGACTGCCCCAAAACAATATCTTTGATCGGTCTTCCGGAGATTAAAAGAGGACTGATGTGGTTCACATCATGATTTGCGTGAAACTTTGGTCATTTTTCCTGAGGTGTAATAAAAGGTGCAAATGTTCCTTTGATGACTCGGAGATGGAGATGGCCGGATGGGAAATCTATCAGGCATGTAGAATACTGTTAGGTGTTGCTAATTCAGGGCAAATGGGTCAGGGGGAGGCAAGACTGGCCATGTGATGAGGTTAGTTCAAAGTGAGGTGATAGATTCCTGGGGACCCCTTTATCCTGAATTATGCATCTCCCTGGGGTGAGGAGGAAAGTCATTAGCTAGCCAACCGCTGTGATTTCACCTTCCACCCCCAAAAAAGGAATATTTTCCCAGTCTTGTTTCTGACTTGACTCTGACTGGCATCCAGTTTGTGTGTCACTTTGGGCTTTATTTTGTGCTTTTTGAAGGAGATATTAATATGAAGGGTGTTCTCCTTTCTGTCGCTAACTGCCCTTCTGCTGGAGGAGAGGTCTGATTGCTAACAAGTTGATGTCTCTTTGCTAAATGATAGACAGATCCTGTGAGTGTTTGTGGAATGCTGGGTGTAATTAACTGCAACACTGTTATTAACTTTGAACTGGGGAGGGGGGAGTGAGAAGAAGAAGAAGAGTTGGTTTATGTCCCAAAAACCTTGCTGGCCTCTAAGGTGCTATGGGACTCGAATACAGCTCTTCTACTACAGCCAACATGACTACCCTTTGAAACTATCTTCATATTTGTTATAAACAGGTCCCTTGAAGAATAGATGTTTTCAAATTATGGTGCTGGAGAAGACTCTTGAGAGTCCCTTGGACTGCAAGGAGATCGAATCAGTCAATCCTAAAATAAACCAACCCTGACTGTTCCCTGGAAGGCCAGATACTGAATCTGAAGCTCAAATACTTTGGCCACCAAATAAGAAGGGAGCACTCACTGGAGAAGACCCTGATGCTGGGAAGGATTGAAGGTCAAAGAAGACGGGGACGGCAAAGGATGAGATGGTTAGACAGTGTCATAGATGCAAGGAACATGAAATTGAGCAAACTTCAGAGGACGGCGGAAGACAGGAGGGTCTGGCATGATGTTGTCCACAGGGTCATGAAGAGTCGGACTTGACTGTGCGACTGGACAAAAACAATTGAAGTAATATTCTGTGTCAATGGCTATGTGTTCTAAAGCCCTAGCCAGGCTCTGGCAGCCTACTGTACCCCCAGGTCAACCGGCTCTATCATTTGATACTATTGCCTCAGCCAAACATAACTTAGGCTGTATGCATGGGCGCTCACAAGGATGGTAGGTTGGTTTTGGTTGGATCATCATTCCCTCCTTGTGGGCTTCCTGGAAGTATCTGGCTGACCACTCTTAGAAACAGGATGCGAGACAAGCTCTTGGTCAGGTTAAGCAGGGATGTTGTTATATTTCATAAATGTATCCATCTTGTTTTCTAACCAGCGGGGTTCTTCGCTTCCCTGAGCATTCCAGGAAGACTGCGGTGTCTTGGTAAAGTCTGAAGCATAACTGCAAAGTTTGCAATATCTGTCGAAGTGAGCGTGCACTGAATTTTTTGTGATAAAACCATGACATTCTACATCAACATATGCGTGGAAGAGACTTTAACCAAAGTCACATAAACATCTTGGAACCCAATTGTGACAGTTCCCCAGTTATTTTACACAACCCAAGCACTGTACTTAAGAAAAAAATAATTTGCGGTGGTCCTCCACCAGCTGGGTCACCCAGGGATTAAAGCTGGTTTGCTCTTTAAGCAATCTCACCACAACAACAACGGAAGAAAATGATGAGGATTTCTTTTGTGTCTCAGTTCAGTAAAGCTCCAAGCATATTGCCAAGCCAAGAAGAGGCAACCTTTGAGAAGTGCATATACGGCAAATTCCAGAAGTATGTGGCAATGCTACATAATCATAAAAGTTAAATATAAGTGGGGGGTGTGGAGGTAACAGGAAGAAGAGAGTTCAAAACTGTAGGGCAATGCAAAAGGCGCCATCTATATCAGGTGGAGCTGCCAACTCTGGGTTGGGAAATTCCTGAGGTTTGAGGATGGATCCTGGGGAGGGAGGGATTTGGGATGGGGGGGGACCTCAGCAGGGTCTAATGCCATAAAGTTCAAATGCCAAAGAAAATTTTCTCTGCAGAGGAATGGAGAACCAGCATGATGTGGTGGTTAAGAGCAGCGGACTCTAATCTGGAGAATGGGGTTTGACTCCCCAGTCTAGTCATCGCCATCCTTCACAGTCCAAGAAAAATACCCAGTGGTTCCCAATGAACCTCTCTACATACAGGGACAGGATCAGGGCTTCTGGAGTCACCAGATGGTTGCCCATTACTGATACATCCCTGAAGCTACATCTTAGCACAGGTGACCTGCAGAGGTTGTATAACACAGCGCTTGCCAAGAATATAGCAATGGCTGTCTATCACAGAGGCCTTCATAGGACAGCAGTGTCATGTAGAGAAGGATGGCTGAGGAATAAGGTCTTGGTCTCATCAAGAGTTGAACACAACTGAGTGCCAAGCCTCAAGATAGTTCAGTTTCACCCAAAAAGGCTGCCTCATGGGAATGCTTTTACAGTTTCGCAGGGATGGTAAGACGGAGCTCTTCCACCAGGCATTTGACTGAGTAACCAGTTGAATATAGGCTTAAGACCCTACGTCCTGGAACTATCATCATCAGCCTGCGTCTCGCGGGCATAAATTGAAATTTAGTATGGCACCAAGATAATAGTCCTAAAACATTGCTGACTAGACCGCATTATGACTGACTTCAATATTGTGGTCCGCCATTGCGTATGTAATATTGTACACTAGCACTTTATAAATGTTTTATTAATGTCAGTTTTATGTAAGCTGCCCTGAGCCTGCTTCGGCAGGGAGAGCGGGGTATAAATCAAATAAATAAATAAATGCTGGTCTGTCTTCTGTTCCCCCATAACTCTTAAATAGATTTCCTACCTCCACAGTTATTTGTGTTGGGGCTTTTCTCACTAAAATAGGGAAATGCAATTCTGTTCTCCCTTGAAGACTTTTATAAGGCTTCAGTGGGAAATGGTCAGGGTGGATGGAATAATAAAAGTTTTCTTTTTCCCCCTTCTGTCCTTGCAAAACTCACTTTTGGATGAAGTGGGGATCAGCATTTATGGCTATGACCTGTATAGCCAAAGAGTTGTGATTCACGAACCTCCCAGTAAAGTTCTGTGGCACTTCAAAGACTAATAACATTTTAGGCAGATTATTTCAGTTGAAATATATGCATGTCTATAGTATACGGTTTCCAGGCCTGGTTTCCTTGTGGGAGATGGGGGGTGGGGGCGGGACATGGAGAGGCAGCCATCAGCAGTGATGTGACATCACTTCCAGGAAATCCTGCAAGCGACAAGTTCTACCATAGAGTTTCAAGAAGTTCCTATAGTGGCATAACATATGGGGGAAATCATAGAATCATAGAGTTGGAAGGGGCCATACAGGCCATCTAGTCCAACCCCCTGCTCAGTGCAGGATCAGCCTTGAGCATCCCTGACAAGTGTTTGTCCAGCCGCTGCTTAAAGACCGCCAGTGAAGGGGAGCTCACCACCTCCCTAGGCAGCTGATTCTGCAGTTGCACAACTCTTACTGAAGTGATGTCACACCATTTCCAGTGCTAGGGTTGCCAGCTCTGGGTTGGGAAGTAACTGGAGACAGGGAGAATGGGGTTTGAGGAGAGAAAGGACCCTCAGCCAGGTACAATGCCATAGAGTCCACCTTCCAAAGCAGCCATTTTTCTCCAGAGGAATGATCTTTATTGTCAAGAGATCAGTTGTAAAAGTGGGAAATCTCCAGCCCTCACTGGGAGGTTGGCAACCCTAGCCAGTGCAAGCGATCTATCTAATCATATTTCTATCCCACCCTCCTCTGCAAGTGGGCTCAGGGTGGGTTACAACAGAATAAAACAGTTAAAACATCATGGTATACTTATAATTAAATCCAGTAGACCCCAATAACACAATCCACAAGATGGCAATTACAATTTGACAGGATCACCTACATCAGTCCTGCATGTGTGCCCGAGATGGACCAGAATGTCGGGCAAGTATACATAATCACCATCAATAACATTAGTGGAAGCCCCGAAAAATGAGTGGGGCAAGGTGGAGCAGGGTGGAGCAGGGGAGGTCGATGTGATTTGGACAACGCCTGCTTCAACCAAACCAACAAAAAAGCCCTTTCTCTCACAGGACACTGAAGTGCCGGTGGGCAAGGCCTGCTGGGAATGTGTTATCTCCCCCCCCCCCCAGCGATCGTACTCTAAGTATGTGCTGACTTTTAATCCTTTTGTAATCAGACTTGGGAAATGAGAAGTATGTTTACGCTTGTTCATATAGGTATCCTACTTGGAGTACAATGGCTTGTGTAAGTACAACTGCTTTGATTTCAAAACTGAGCTGTTGCCTTGGGAGTTAATATTCCACGACATGTTATAGCAACATTTAGCAGCTATACTTTGCTTCTTATTCTGCCCAAGAGGAATGTGTGGGGACTTGTTTTCGTGCTATAAAAAAGCAACATGGGCTATTTTGAAAGCCAGCTGCTACTCAATAAACACTCATAAGCCCTACTATGCTTTTCATTGGCAGGCATCTGTCTTGTGAATGTAGAAAGAGTGGGGATTTTTTAAAAAATGGCAAATTGGAAATTCCCAGTAGGGAATGTTTTCTGACTTTGCATTTCTGCCAGACAGCAGAAAAAACAACATCAAATCTCCCCTGAAGATCTTCTTTCAGCATGGCTGGCTCACCCATCCATGTTGACTTCAGAATTACTAACACATTCTTTGTTTTGGAGATATTATTGGCAATCCAGCACGTTGCCACCAAATGAAAACAAGGATTGGTCAGACACCACACATAAACAGTTGATGGAATATCATATAGTACAAGTGGTATACCAGATAATTACATACATGTATATAAGCAAAGTTCAAGCTATATTTGCTTTGGCTACTGGTCATGACATAGATGGAGTGAAAACATTAGCCCTTTACATTAAAATATCACACCATGGAATCATTGAAACAAAACGGAATCAACTAGGGTGCGTTCAGATGGG
>NW_015172032.1:676210-688702 GCF_001447785.1 Gekko japonicus | reverse complement strand
CCTTACCACCTATGTTTCTTGTGTTTTTAGCTTTCTGTAATATCGTCCCAAACCCATATGTCCTCATAAACAATAGTTTATATAACAAAAAAGCCAGCAATTTAATCATAGATCTGAATCATTCTATTTTTGCCAGTTGAAATTTCCCTTTCAGTTACAAATACCCACTTAATAACCAATTTAATCATATTTATAATTCATTCTTATATAATCAAAGGTTCCATTTCAGGTAAATTAAAACATCACAGCTAACACAAAATAAATTATATTCTTATCAGTCCAAATTATTTTTTACAAATCACCGTTCTCCCATCTTCAAGACTTCATACCTTACAGCCAGCTTTTCCGGGTTAAGAGGCAACTATTAATCTCTAAATTATAACAGCCAACATAAGAATCCTATATTCCAGTTCTTTTTAAACTCGGTTTTCCCCTTCCTTTTCAAGATGCCGTAAGTCTTTATACTCTTGTACTTTCTTTTCCAAAAAGACTCTTACACCATCATTCACCTCTTTCCTTCATTGTTTAAATACTTTAAAAATCCTTAAGGCTTTCTTTAGTCCTTTGTCCTTTGTTGATTTCTTTTTCTTTCTCCACGCAAATTTTAGGGAGCCTTTTCCAGTTACTGCCGCATTCAAACTCTGCTTTCTTTGCTTCTCTGGCACTCTTATGTGAAGATCTATTTTTTTTTGTCTCTGCGTTTATCAGCAGCGTCTGTGTTTCCAAGGCCTCTCTCTCCTGCTCCTGTTCTTGTCCCTTTTCTTCCTCCCCTCTTCGCATTTCTTGCAATAATTTATTCATGCCTTTCCATTCTAGAGATATATTCTGTAGGCTACTCATCATATTCTCACAGGCATTTCTCAATACAGTCTCGCAAGTTGCATTAATTACTTGTTTCGCTTCCTCCAACCAAAAGTGTTGGAACTGTTCCCACGTAAGGTCGGATACTTTGGTGTCTTCATTCCTTTCCTCATTAATCTCCTCTTCCTCCATTTTCTTCAAACTCAACCTCCCCTCTGTTTACACTTGGATAAATCCTGAAGTATAGCTTATGTTCAGCGAAAGACGAGCAAAAACAAACTTAGTCCTTACCCCGCTTCTCTCTCTTCCGTCTCCAATCTCCCAGTATATTTCCGGCCGTATTTTTTCTGTAAGGGGCTGCTTCTCAACGAGGTAAATTTTCCAATTCGATCAGCAATGTTCTTTTTCTCAATGTGATGTATCTCTCCGATTCAAAAAAAGAGAGAAAAAAATAAAGCTCTGCAATTAAAAACAACGGATGGTCGTTTCTTGAGAACATGGTAGCCATGTTCTTCTGTTGTTTGCCTCAGCGTCGGGACTGCTCTGGGCACCTCCCCCACCTTGCCAATTGTGGGGGAGGGCCAGAAAAACGCCCCCTGCACCATCCCCCACCTCCGGGGAGATGGTCGAGTCCCCCCGACAAAACAGTTCGAGCGGGGACGGAGCATATCGCGCTCCCGCCCGCCCGTCGAAACACTGCTTCCGGTCTCCTACCCAACCATTAATGAGACAATCGAATCCAAGATTAAGGATTTCTTTAAACATAATATAGACTGCGGAGTGCCGACGGGGTAATAGTTTGGGACTTTAGAAAGACAGTGATTCGAGTTAAATATATAGCGATGTCCTCAACCTACAAAAAAGAAAATATTAAAACACAATTAGAACTAAAAAACCAAATATGAACTTTAGAAACCTTACATAAAAAAACTGTAGTAAGAAAATCTTTCAGTGCCTCTTAATAGCAAGGGGAAAATTGGAAGTGCTAGAAGTTACACAATTGCAAATATTTTTTTACTAATGAAACATAAATTTAATTATAGGAACGCCAAATCTCTATACCTGCTAGCCTGGAAAATCAAACAAAAAAGATCAGAGCGTACAGTCAGTTGTGTGCAAGACAATGGAGGAAATGTATTAACATCTGCTCCAGAGATATTAAAAACTTTTGAAAACTATTATCGCTCCACAGCCCCAGCCAAAAATGAAATTCAGGACTACCTCCAAAATAACAACTATAAAAAATGTATATCTGAATCACATGGAGAATACCTGGACGCCCCAATAACAACACAAGAAGTAATAGACACAATTAAATCCTTAAAACTACAACAACGCTCCTGGACCAGATGGCTTCATATCTGAATACTACAAATGGTTTTCATTTATTAGCCCAACCTTTAACAGACATGTTTAACCTTATCTTAAACAAAAACACAATCCATCCAACTTGGAAGTCAGCAAAAATCATAGTCCTTCCCAAGCCAGGTAAAGATAAAGCAAACCCCAAATCGTACCACCCCATATCACTATTAAATAATAACTACAAGATATTCACATCCCTATTATAGGCAAGACTCAATAGAGTCATACCTGAATATATACACCCAGATCATACAGGATTTATACCACAGCGAGATATAACTGACAATGTAAGGAAAACCATAGACAATTATTCACTATTGTAAACAATATAAAATAAAACCTTCTTTAATTTTGTCACTAGACATTGAAAAGGTCTTTGGCTCCACTGAATTTGAATACTGTATAAACCTGCTAGAACAAATACAATTTGGTAGAAATTTTATATATGCACTCAAATCCATATATGACTCTCCCAAAGCTGGCCTATATATTAATGATTTATATTCCAAAGAATTTGTACTAAACAGAGGAACCCAACAAGGGTGTCCCCTTTGCTTTTTGCACTAGCCATAGAGCCACTAGCATCAGACATACGTAACAATCCCCTAATCTCAGGTTTGCAAGTGAAAGGCTACCATATTAAAGCAAGCCTATTTGCTGATGATATGACCATTTATGTCACCAATCCTACAACAACAATACCAACTCTCTTTCAAACTCTTACTAAACTTGGCATTGTGTCTGGACTGCACATCAACCAGTCCAAGATGGTGATATCCCATAGAGCTTACTCCAGAAATTCCATCATACTTGAGGCAACACTACTCAGTTCAGTGGACTGAACACTTCTGGCAATATCTAGGAGTAAGAATTCCACTTAACCTAAAAGACACTTTAAAATGCAACCACTCCGAAATTAATGAAAATGTTTGAACCCTACTCAGAGCATGGGACTTGGTTTGAGCGCATTAATCTAATCAAATCATTCATTCTGCCAAAATTTTTATATTACTTTAGGGCTCTACCTATAACCATTTCTCCAAATCTCCTTAGATCCTGGCAGAGAAATATGAACTACTTTATATGGCAGTCCGACAAGCCCCTACGGGGGGCTAGCCATCCCGGACCTTAATCTATATTATTCAGCAACCAATCTCTCCAGTTTAGTTAAGCAATATCATCATTCATATAAGGCAGATTGGAAAATTATAGAGGCTGTCAAGATTCTCTCTCCTCCCCAGACCACACAGGACTGGGAGGAGAAAGAATTCTTTACTGGAACAAAGAATTAACACAAGAACCCAGGAGAGATAGGCCCTCTGGATTTAAGAACAATAGCCACCAGAACCTTTTCAACTATGGTCCCCTTCCAGTGCAAGAGCAAGGTTCAGACTCTTCACTGGCCTCTGGGACTTATAACAAGAATACTCTTAGCAAGGTAGCATAATGTGGTGAGCAGTTTCAGGCAACAGGAAAGAGGCTTGGAGTCAGTTTACACATCTCACAGACAATATTTATAACAAGGATAAAGTTTATTTAGCACAGGCTTGCAATCAGAACTAGAAAGACTTTAAAAGAACATCCTAAGCAATATTTTGCCTAACTACACAATAGAGCATATTTACCAACATCAGGTAGGGTCAATAGTCCAGGATAGTCCATGGCAATAAGCCAAGAGTCCCAAGGCATTTGCAAGAGCAGCCCCATCTTTGCAAGCATGGGCTCAGCTCAAAGGAGTCCTTTGTTCTGCCGCATGGCAGAGACAGCATCCCAAAATGACAGCAACAGAGCAAAACAAGACAGCAAGAGCAATCTGAAAATCTGAGCTCTTTATGGTTTTAGGCTGAAATAGGGCAATCCAGGTTTCAAATGAGCTCTGGCCAGGAGCCAATTGAAGTAGACCTGGGAGTGCCCAATTGTTCTGAATGGTCAGTAGTCTTGAAGGCCACACCTGCAGTATGTGATCCCCAAACTCTAACCACTCCTCTATGCTTTTACATGACTCCTGGCATGCAGGCACAACCAGGCGCCATCAGGTCTGCTAGATGTGTGAAGAATGTATGGTTTATGGCGGCTATTGACCAAATGGTCAGCCATCTGGCCTGCATAGGAAATGCACACAACAGGGGTCAGCTAGATACATTCCAAGGGTGGAACATGAAACCTAACATTCAAAGGGAGACATGAGCCCACAGAAATTAATATTTCTATACAGAGGCTACTTACCTTCGAACAAGATCCTTCCCAGAAGCACTCTGGAGACCACACAGCTTTAGATTAAATAAACCATTACTCATCCTTTCTTAAGTACAATTTTTAAAACATGTGATAATTTTAAGACTTACAGGGTCTCCAATTAAGAACATGTTTGGTCAGCTATGGTTCACTCCAGGCTACAACCCTGACTCCTTCCCCAAATGGAGGTCTACAAACTTAACTAGATTTACCGATATAACAAAGCATGGAAAACTACTAGAGAAAGCATTGCTGGAAAAATCTGGACAAATCATTGTACTATGGTTTGAATACTTGCAAGTAGCACATCTGTTCAACTCGCTTAGGGACAACATAAATTTTGACAGACCTCTTATTCTTTTCAAAAAATTGATAAATTCAAAATCCTTCCATAAGAAAGGGACAATTTCACTGATTTACAAATCTCTGTTAGCAGAACCCCATTTTAACCCTTCACCATCCCAAAAAGCATGGTACAAAGACCTAGATAGGACCCTGTCAGAAAAACAATGGATACAAATCTGGAGATCCTCAGCTTACAATTCGAGATCTATCCCTATATAGTCTCAAACAACTAAAATTATTCTTTTGTTCAGCTTGCCCGCTTTGAATATATCATGCTTAAACATGACAATTGATTATATGACTTCTGAGAAGCTAAAGTTAATACTGTCAGTGTACACAATGATGAACAAAGAACAGAAGACACAATTGTCATCACAAAACAAAACATTATTCCGGAGAACTTTGTCAACTGCAATCAATCCTGGACCCCTTTTGCACTGTTTATACAATGCTTTTGCTTAATACACTGTAACATCATTTCTGTCTGATGTATAGTGTCTTTATACAGCTTCTTAGTCTTTTTGGGTTATAGTTTGAGCTGTTACCTTTGGTGCGCATATTTATCTGGCTTGCTGCTGTGTCATTGTTCCCTCTGTGAAGAGGTGAACTGGACCTGCCCTCCAAAGCAGAAAGATGAGCCAGAATGTTTTCATTTAATGGTGTGGACACCCTTCTGGTGTCCTTCAGGATCTCTACCCTACTTCTGGCCACCATAATCCCTCTGGCATTTTCTAACGCTGCAAGCTTTTCAAGAATTAGGTGACTTTCTTGCACCTCCTTTTCTTCATCGGACAAAGAATGGGCCAGCACAGCTCTCTTAGGTGGTGGTTTGGCAGCAGGCTGCTTGCCCTTAGAGGGCCTTTTCCTTTCCCCGATGCCATAATTGTATATCAGGCCTACAGGAATGAAGCACCCAAAGCAGGCCTCAGGCAGATGCACAAAGGCAAGTTGACACCTTCACATCGTCCAATCTAGAAACGAGGACTGCTGATAAGGTAGGAAGGCAGAGTGAATAACTCGAAGGCTCCACCCCCTGAAAGAACCCGTATGGGTGGGAATTGCCCCAACCATCTCTTGCTTCTTCCATGGAGGCAAAGGAGGCCCTCCATCCTAAAGCAGCCACAAGGGCTGCCGTCTAGTTGGGCTGTATTGTTTTACCTCTGCTCTGTTGTTATTATGGTGATATTGTTGCCTGTGCCTTGAGCCTTAGGAGGAAGACAGAATATAAACGCTATGAACAAATAAACTTGAAATAGTTTTTTTAAGTTAAAAAACTGAAGCAAGCTACACATGTGCAGCAATCTGCACTAAATTAAGAACTCAGAAATGGAAGATTAACAGATTGGTAATGCATCAATTCTGCTTTGGATACAAGATCAGCTAATTCAGAACTCTGGTGCTCAGGGAGAGTATCATTTGTATCCTGATACATTTTCCCTATCTTTAAAACCTATCTAAAGTTTGGTAACCCAAGGGAAATAGCTGCTAGTGAGTGGTGGAAGCTAGCTGCACTCATTCACCTGCCCAGAGTCCATACCAAGCAAGTGAGGGTGATGAGTGCACGGGAATTTCATGCATATTTTGGTTCCATCTGCTTCTTGAAATTAATGAAATTGGATTTCCACCCCCTCAGGGACAACAAGTAACAGTTGCTGGACTGGTAAATGAATTGTTACTTGAGAGTCTGTGCTGAAGTGTGAGTTGTTCAATTCTGAATGTAGAGCCACGTGTGCCCAATGCCCTACTGGAATCATTCTTCTAAAACTGTTATTCTGTCAGACTAACTGCTATGAATGGCACTCAGGAGGTGCAGAATTTGCCTCATTATGATTTTAATATCATTCACTTCCCTTGCACACACAGAAGATGGTTCAACACCCACCAGTCACAATCACCCCAGTACCAACTTCTTGCAGAAAAATGCGTATTGTTTTCCAGATATTGGCTTGCTGAGATAGGCTGCTATTGTATGGTGTCAAAAATACCAAGAGCACTAAGAGCAATCCCCTCACCCCTGAGTCTTCCAGGATACAGTACCCCTGTCTCACACAGCCCAATCTCAGTCTTGTTTGTCTATAGCTCCCGTCCTCTGGAATAGCCTCTTTGAAGAGGTCAACCCATTTGGGGAGATTATGTAAAGCTTCCCTGTTTAACAAAGCTTTGGTAAGTGGGAGATCTTTGAAGCCACTATTGTAGCTGAAGCAGAAGTTATAAATTTGATAGCATTTTTTTTACTGTTACAGTGCCAGTGAATACTGGGGTCCTTTTGAGTTACCTTTCATGGTGGGAAAGGAGGGATATGAGTATTTTAATAAACAAATATATGCTGTATTTAGGTGGGCAGAATTGCTTAGTGCAGAGTGATCCAAGGACAGCAGGGCTTCTTGCTGTGTGGTTATGAAGAAGGGGAAATATTGGGGGACTGCAACTTCTGATGAAAGGACAAGACAAGCTTACAAGTGCTAAATCATATGCATTTTCCAGTATCTATTCACTGATAAGTCAATATCATATGTTATACAGTAATATGTGAAAATAATATACATTGTGTGCGACAATACCATATAAGCTAACATAAGAACATAAGAGAAGCCAATGTTGGATCAGGCCAATGGCCCATCCAGTCCAACACTCTGTCACACAGTGGTCAAAAATACCAGGTGCCATCAGGAGGTCCAGCAGTGGGGCCAGGACACTAGAAGCCCTCCCACTGTTGCCCCCTGCCCAAGCACCAAGAATACAGTGCATCACTTGCCCCAGACTGAGAGTTCTTGTCTATACCTTGTGGCTAATAGCCACTGATGGACTTCTGTTCCATATGTTTATTTAATTCCCTCTTGAAGCTGTCCATGCTTCTAACCACCACCACTGCCTGTGGCAGTGAATTGCATGTGTTAATCACTCTTTGGGTGAAGAAGTACTTCCTTTTATCCGTTCTAACCCGACTGTTCAGCAATTTCATGGAGTGCCCATGAGTTCTTGTATTGTGAGAAAGGGAGAAAAGTACTTCTTTCTCTACCTGCTCTATCCCATGCATAATCTTATAAACCTGTCAGATTCGATAGTCAGATCACACCACACAGCGCTTCATAAGAAGTATTCTGTTTATTGGTAGTTCATAACTATGACATGTGAACGTTTTTTGTCAGGAATGGCCCAAAGCAGCAGGGCACCCAAAGTTATAGTAGTTTCAAAGCACCTCCCATTACAAGCAAAAGCCAATAAGCATTGTGCAATGTGTGTGCGTGTGCGTGAGAAAAGTGAGTGGGCAAAATAGAAGCCGTTTGTTCCCAGCAGGTCAGGAGCAGCTGGAACCTTAAGGTCACAAAAGCATAAGCAGATAACCCAGACAGGAGACATCGTTAGTGTACCATGTTGAGGAAGAAGGATCTCCCCCCCCCCACATTCCACAGACATGGCAGTGTTAATTGACAAAACTTCGATCATGTTACCCCTCAGCCGTTGTTTCTCCAAGCTAAAGAGCCCCAAGCACTTTAACCTTTCTTCATAGGGAAAGTGTTCCAACCCTTTTATCATTCTACTTGTCTTTTTCTGCACTTTCCCCAATGCTATAATTTTTGAGGTGTGGTGACCAGAACTGTACACAATACTCCAAATGAGGTCACACCATCGGTTTATACAGGGGCATTAAGATACTGGTTGATTTGTTTTCAATTCTCTTCCTAATAATTCCCAGCATAGCGTTGGTCTTTTTTATTGCCGTTGCACACTGTCTAGACATTTTCATTGAGTTATCTACTACGACTCCAAGATCTCCCTCTTGGTCAGTCTCTGCCAGTTTGGACCCCATCAATGTGTATTTGTAATTAGGATTTTTGGCTCCAATGTGCATCACTTTGCACTTGGCCACATTGAACCCCATTTGCCACATTGACGCCCACTTGTCCATCTCCGACAGATCCCTTTGGAGTGCCTCACAGTCCTCCCTGGTTCTCACCACCCTGAACAACTTTGTGTCATGTGCAAATTTAGCCACTTCACTGCTTACTCCCAACTCCAAATCATTAATAAACAATTTAAAAAGCATCGGTCTGAGTACTGATCCCTGTGGTACCCCCACTGCTTACCACCTTCCACTGAGCTGCACAAAAAGTGTATAGCATGTATAGTTGTTACAAAGAAATCCACAAAATAAACAGTGAAAATCAGAGAATAGGAACTAGTGACCAAAAATTATTAATGAATACAAAACCCAGAGACAGGGTTTTTTCAGTGGTGGCACCTTTTTCTTTGGAATGCCCTTCCACTTTAGATTCACTTAGTGCCTATGTTACTTTCCTTTAGGTTCCAGGCCGAAGCATTTTTTTCTCCAGAGATTTAAACAAGGTGTAAAAAGAGGTAGTAAAAACTGAGCAGTTGCATTTTGTTAGCTGCTTTTGTGGTCTGCTTCTCCTTTGAGTACTGTTGTATAGATATCATCAGGGGTATCTGAATGTTGTTTTATCCTAGTTTTATGCCTCTGGCTTTTTTATGACTGGTTTTAATATTGATAATAATTTACATAGTTATTTTTATGCTTTTATTGTATTGTTTTCACTTAGTTAATCACCTTGAGCAGTGTTTTGGGGAGGTGACATATTTATTTTCTAAATAAACGAATGGGATCAAAATAGTGAATGTTTGTTCTTCTTTAGTTAGGATCAGTGTTCTGGTGTGAAAAGAAGCACAAGGGGAGTGTTCTGGCCCTGATTTCACACTTCTGTCCTTAAAAATCTTCCCCAGGTTGTAAAATTGTATATGTACATTCTATTCTGGCAAATGTCATATCCATATTGTCTCTGTGTTCCATTTTATGTCCCAAATATCATTGTCACCTTCCTACCATAATTTCACAAAGTCAGTCCAAATCCATTAACATGCAGGGTGAAATATCTGAAGGACTAAGTTTTGTGTTTTGTGATTGGGAATTCTTTCTGAGCGTATTCAGAGAGAATAAGCTTTATCCCAATGCAATATCATAAAATGCCCTTTCAGCATTCTGGTGATCTTTGTTGTTATTTCATGTTCCTTCTAGGCTCTGTACATCATATTGCATTGATATAAACGTCAAATATTCACAGCAGTTAAAATACTATTAAGCGTTCCTCTGTCAGACTGATGATATGAGTTTATTTGTGTGTGTTGGAGGGGAATTGTTGGGATTTTTCTTGTATGTTTATGTTTTTATAGCAGAACTGATGAGAGCTTACTGTGTCTGGTAGGGTGTTTTTTTTAAATATAGATTTCCCCTCTGTAGTGTTGCTAGAATAGTAGACACAATCTGAGACACTTCTGTTCTTGCTTAAGGAACTATTTATTTACAAGAACTGCCCAGAAGATATAGGGCAAAATTTAAACCAGTACAATCAAGCAAAACCCTCTTCTTATTAAGGTTTGTCCTTTGGGCTGGTCTCCTTTAATATCTGAAAACAGAGGCAGCTGATTCGCCCAGAAAAGGCTGGGCATGGTTCAGACATAATTGCAAACCATGGTTTCGTGAAACATTAACATGCCTTGAAGGACCAGCTCTACTCCCTTAACACTTAGCAAAGTAATAGTTCTGCACTGATGGCCAACCAATTTATTTATTATTACATCCCGGGGTCGTAGAAAAAGAGATGCAGGAGCTCATTAGCATAGCTCATTAGCATAACTTATTTGCATATGCCACACCCCCTGACATCACCGGAAGTGTGTCAGAAGGCAACACCCACCGCTCAGGCTCCACTGGACTGTTTTGGACTGCTAGCTATGGGGGTGGGGAAACGTGCAGATCTGTCCTCGCAGAGGAGGGAGAGCTTGTACCTGAATAAACCTTGGCCTTAAAGATGCCACTGGACTGTTTTGGACTGGGGGGCCCGGCGGGAGCTCTGCAACTCACCTGGCTGCTTCTTGCTCTGACTGAGGGCTGCTGGGAGCAGGGGGTGGGGCTTGTTGCATGTGCCCTCCCCCTGGGCTCTTTACTGCCGGAGCTCCACTCCTGTGCGCTCCTGCAGGAAATGACCCCTGATTACATCTGAACCAGCAAACTCTTACACTTCTCCTGCAAACCAAGATCCCCGTTTAGAATCCTGGTTTGCAGGGAGAGTGCGAGGCATAGCTTGCCAGTTTGGATGTCACAGTAAACCCTGGCTTTCTATACAAGTGGAAATGATTGATTAGCTGTCCACAAGTGAGGGAGGGAGGAGGAGGGAGTGTGGAAGCCCAGGAAACCCTTCCCGGTGTATTGATATAGTGGCAAACCGTGGCTTACTGTTGTAATATAAACATGTTAGTAACACGGAAAGCTGCAAAACAGCCATAAAGCACACTGATAAAATACACAGCATGACACGACAGCTGTACCCCCAACTAGGGCCTGGCAACCAGCGGGAGACTGGGGGGCAGAGACATGAGGCCATCAGTGGCAGAGTGATGTCACATCTGGGTTTCCCCAGACGTATCTTCATGCTATTGGTGGCAGCAAGAAACGGAAGATGTTGGGGATGCCCCACTCCATCCAGGGTGCTAGCAAACCTATCCCAAACATAAGAGAAATCCAAGTATTTAATCCTTAGCAAATGCTGCTGTTAAACATTTTATACTACTGTTACTGTTCAAAAGTAAAAGAATTGAGGCTCCCCTCCGCCCCGATGGTCCAGTCGCTGAGTGGCCTTCGGGCACAAGCTGGACTGACTGGGACAAGTGCCGGAGATCGAGCGGAATGGCGTAAAACCAAGCGTAGTCAGAGAAACTGACCGACAATGAACGTGAGTTCTGATTCAAGCGATCCCCCCTTCTGTTGGAAAAAGAGACTGCTAACGGACACGAAGGGGGAGAGGGGAGGAAGTAAACCAAAAGTGTTTTGAGAGACTTCTCTGAATTGCGAAGTTGCTTGGCAAGTTTTTTGAGTTGCGTAGAAGCGGCAGAAACTGTAAACAAAACAGGAAAGATGGCGGCCCAGCAGAGAAAGTTTAAAACAAAGCCGGGCAGTCAGAGTCCGAAACCGGAAGAGGGAACAGATGTCCTCAAACTCCTGGCAGATATGCTTAAGCCGGTGATGGAACAACTCGATGGTATTAATCAGCAATTGACCATGATGAATAAAAACTTTGCAGCACAGCAGCTTCAGCTGAACAAAACAGAGAAAAAAGTGGAGCAGGCAAATGAGAAAATTAAAGAGATAGACAACACAAGCAATAAGTTGAAGAAAAGGATGGGAGATGTGGAAACGAAGCAGAATTGTCAAGAGAATCGAGTTTTGCAGCTACAGATGGAAAAAGCTAACATGATTCTCAGGTTTCAGGGAGTTCCTGAAACGGATCGGGAAGACCTGAGGAGGGTGCTTAGTGAGATCATCGCTCCAGTAGTAGGCTTAACAGCGGATGAACTTGTAAATGAAATGGAGTCAGCCTATAGGGCATACTCCAATTACATTTAAAAAATAGCCTACCTGGAGAAATAGTGGTCAGGTTTTCAAGAAGACAAACCAGAGATGCCATTTTAAAAGCAACATCAGCAACTCCACTGGAAATGGGAAATGGGAAATGTAACCATCAAAACCTTAAAGGACATTCCATTTGAAACTAGACAAAAGAGGAAAATTACAAGGACTTAATTTCTTTCCTTCAAACTAATGGGATATCGTACAGATGGGCGGTTCCTGAGGATGTCATCTTTAAGATCAACGATAGAAGAGAGAAGATAGACTCCACTTTTAAAGCTAAAGAATTTTTGAGACGTCAGCTGAGGACAGACGAAGAGTCC
>NW_015172032.1:671844-676186 GCF_001447785.1 Gekko japonicus | reverse complement strand
GAGGAAGAAACGAAGTCTAGTGACTGCTACCTCTGGAACGGAAGAGGACTCTGCGGCAGAAAAGGGTGCAGGACCCGCCAGAGTGGTATACGATTTTAGAGACAGAAAGGCGAAGTAAAAGCAGAAGGACTTGGAAAATGGCCTTTTGAAACAAAAAACAAGAAGATGATCAGAGATTTCTCTCATAACAACTAATAAAATAACATATAAATAGTGAATTGTTACAAGCAAGAACTCTACAGGTATATTGTGATATTAACACTCATAGTACTAACATTTTTACTAACAGTTTTAGTTTAGTGTGGTTTGCTTTTCTTTATCGTTAGTTGTAGTCCCTTCCCTGATATTTCTTTGTAGTTTTTGTAGTATTTGCAAAATAAAAAATATCCCTCCGGGGATTTAAAAAAAAGTACAAGAAAGGACCACTTGTAATTTGACATTAAAGGAAGGTAAAGACCCTGAACATGCAAGAGGAAAATATCAACAGCCAAAATCTATATATCTAATTATCAACAGTCCCTTCTGCCTGCGGATAATTATTTCTGCAAACAGAGGGCACACTCTGCCCCAACAGGTTCTTTTACAGACTCAGGGGACTCAGTGGGACTGCAGAAAAATCCAAAAGTTTAAGAAAAACTCAAGGAGGGTTGAATCCCCCCCCCATACCTTTTGAAATAGTTGCTGCAGTGATCTACTCCAGGCCCCGCTGCATCAACAGTGAGGGATAGACTAGCTGAT
Organism: Gekko japonicus; assembly: GCF_001447785.1. NCBI lineage: Eukaryota > Metazoa > Chordata > Lepidosauria > Squamata > Gekkonidae > Gekko > Gekko japonicus. The sequence goes on along the minus strand of NW_015172032.1, from coordinate 675,448 downwards.
AGCCAGAGAGAGAGAAAGAGAATGAGTGGGGGAAGAGAGGAGGAAGCAAAAGCAGATAAAAGGAAGTACTTCTTTACCCAAAGAGTGATTAACACATGGAATTCACTGTCACAGGAGGAGGCGGCAGCTACAAGTATGGACGGCTTCAAGAGGGGATTAGATAAGCATATGGAGCAGAGATCCATCAGTGGCTATTCGCCACAAGGTATAGATAGGAACTCTGGGGCAAGTGATGCTCTGTATTCTTGATGCTTGGGGGGGGGGGCAACAGTGAGAGAGCTTCTAGTGTCCTGGCCACACTGCTGGACCTCCTGATGGCACCTGGTATTTTTGGCCACTGTGTGACAGAGTGTTGGACTGGATGGGCCATTGGCCAGATCCAACATTGGCGTCTCTTATGTTCTTGTGGTCTTATGTTCATTCTCTCCAGCTTCTGCTCCCCTCCCCCACCAGTTTGGGCACTGCTTCCCACTGCTTCTCTCTTCTAACTGACTAGAAGTCAGAGGGAAGTTATGAAAGGACAGCTGAGGCATCATTAATGGATAGAATAGAATCATAGAATCACAGAGTGGGAAGGGGCCGCACAAGCCATCTAGTCCAACCCCCTGCTCAATGCAGGATCTAGAGCATCCCTGACAAGTGTTTGTCCAGCCGCTGCTTAAAGACTGCCAGGGAGGGCTAGCTTAGGCAGCGGATTCCGCCGCTTCACAACTCATACTGCCAAAAAGTTTTCCATAAGATCCAGCTTGTACCTTCCTGCCCTTAATGTAAATCCATTCTTGTGATTCCTCTCCTCTGCTGCCAACAGGAACAGCTTCCTGCCCTCCCCTAAGTGGCAGCCCTTCAAATACTTAAAGAGAGCAATCATGTCCCCCCTCAGCCTCCTCTTCTTCAGACTAAACATTCCCAACTCCCTCAGCCTTTCCTCAGAGGGCTTGGTCTCCAGACCCCTGATCATCCTTGTCACTCTCCTCTGCACACACTCCAGTCTGTCCACAACCTGTTTAAATGGCCATTGGCTTATCAATGGATCAGCCTGAGGCACCTTTGCTTGTCCAGTCTCTCACCTTGCCATGGAGAATTGTGCGGATGGGTGGGCAGTGACTGAAAGGTAGGGGGCAGGTGGAGAGGAGGCAGGATATCCTCCAGCCACTGTCACTTTGTACACACAACCTTTTAAAACGTTCCTTAGCAACCCTGACTGACAAATAAACTGCCAAAGACAGTTGTGGTGCTGTGGGTGAATGTGGACTCATCTCAGGCTGGAGAAAACTGGAGCCCTGCAACCACACAATTCTCAATGGCAAGGCGAGATACTGAACAAGCAAAGGTGTCTCAGGCTGAACAGAAGAAGAAGAAGGAGGAGGAGGAGGAGGAGGAGGAGGAGATCGGATTTATACCCCGCCCTTCACTACCCAAAGGATCTTAGAGCGGTTTACAAACTCTTTTCCCTTCCCCTCCCCACAACAGACACCCTGTGAGGTAGGCAGGGCTCAGAGAGCTCTTGACAGAAACTGCTCTTTTTCAAGAACAGCTCTTATCAGAGCTACGGCTTGCCCAAGGCCATCCAGCCAGGTGCAAGTGGAGGAGTGGGGAATCAAACCCGGTTCTCCCAGATTAGAGTCTGCACACTTAACCACTAGTCCACCAAATTGGCTAGAACTGCAGTTGTCAAAACGAGATTTTTTGAAATTGTGTTTTGTCAATGCACAGCTGTACATCCACTGCATAGAAGGGGGAAAGATGTGTATAATGAAAGGAACTGAAAGATGTGGAAATTGGTGCATGTGCGGGGCTGTGGTCATAATTCAGAAATAAAAGATGGTACAGTGCAAATCTCCTAAAGCGCAAACAGGGAATTCCAAAACCTGGGGAGAAATTTGGATGAGAATCATGTCAGAAGCATCCAAAGTTGAGAGTTTCCAGATAAAATTCTGTGGAGACATCATAAAATCATCAGACTTCTAATCTTGGATAAAATTCAATTGGTCTTGTTTAAAGAAAATAAATTAATCCCATGATGGTTGTCAACCCATTTGGGGCTGAATGACTTGAGAAATATTTTTAAAACCCTTACAGGCTTTACTGGTGATGTAACTAGCAGACATCTAGGTGGCAGTCTAACAACGCTCATTTGCTACTACCACTATTCCATACTAGCTTGCACGGTCAGAAGAAGAAAGAGAAACCCATATGCACAAAAGCCAGGAGCTTACATTTTTGGTAAACAACCTAATCTTTTGGCAAACAATTTATTTTAAATAAAGCAGGATTATTCTTTGCAAGGCTAATCTGTTTTTTTTTTAACCCTCCCATTTGTTATATGTGAAGCCCTATCATGGAACATAAAAACCAGGAATTCTTAGAGATCTTACATTTCGAGCTGGTGTAGTATAGTGGCTGAGCAACATATGAGAAAATGGCTGGTTAACATCTCACTTTGATCCTGAACACATTGTGAATAGCCTTCAGAAAGAAGGCCTCTCATTCTCAGCTGTTTTTAATTCTAAGCATAGGTGAATCATAGCAGGTTTTCCTCACTGGGTGGGACTGTAGGACAGCCAACCTCCCACTATCACAACTGATCTCCAGGTGACAGGGATGAGTTCACCTAGAGAAATCGGACACATTGGAAAGCTGATTCTATGGCATTATACCTCACTGAACTCCCTCCATTACCCAAACCCCATCATCCTCAGACTTCACCCCTCAAAAAATCTCCAGGTATTCCCCAACCTGGAGCTGGCAACCCTGTGTGATTACAATAAATACAGCGGAACCACGGAGATACTGCACTCAGTGAAACAACCACAAAATATCCCGTGAAATAACTATGTTCAAGGTCTGCTACCACTCAAGGTTTTTATAAAGGCGTATGTTTAACACAATGCATATATCAAAAACAATACATGAAATAAACGTTCCAGTTAGCTTATGACATTTAACACTAAGGCTTAGAAAAATACACAAAAAGCAACCCCGTATAGCAGCAGCCCCTGTAGTAGGAAGGGTAGACATGCAAATTCAGTAACATCCCTGATCCAGCCTTAATAGAAAGGCAGAACTCTGGTGTCCTCAAAAAAGTATATTTCCCTCAAGCTGTGCTCTGCTAAAAATGCCATGGAATGCATCAGTATTGACTGATAAATCCAGACAAAGATGTTAATGTGCCAAAAAGGAAAATTATATTCCATTCTTGAAGATTAATGGCTGCTAAAAACCACCATTTATATTGGTAGCAAATTCACAAAGGACTTCCTGCAAGGCCATCCATCAGTCCTCTTTTCCATCAATATCTTGACATAGAACAAGTAGGATGCAAACCAGGCCAGCTGTGGTAAAATTGGAAGGTTTTTTCCCTCCTATATCAGCACTATTTAACTGGCAATCCACAAGCTAGATTCTGCCTGCAGTGTCCTTCGGCAAGACATGAGGGAGGGGACAAAACATTGTGGTAGTTGTGCCTAATCATCAGCCGTTGAATCTTTCAACATACATATCTGGTGAAAAGGGGGAAATTGACATCTTTAAGGCAGCTAAACCAAGATTGTGATGGTGGCTGACAAGCAACAACAGTCAAACCCTGACCCGTTTCAGAAACCGG